>NW_028119935.1:0-143000 GCF_965119305.1 Pelophylax lessonae | reverse complement strand
TGCAAAGGGGGAAACCGCCTTGTGACCCTTGCATTGATCCCCCCCTTCTGAGCCTTCCAATGTAGTTGAGAATGGGAGGCGTTTGCCCAAAAGTTAATACCTCAAGGACTCTAGTGGCAATTTATGTCCAGAGACTCCCTTTTCACTATTGAATCGTTCCTTTCTGCAGGGGTTAGATTCCAGATGAGGTATGCTACTGGATGTTCTTCCCCATTCATTCCATGGGACAAGACTTCTCCCAGACCCATATCAAAGGTATAGGTTTGTAAGTGAAATTCTTGACTAAACTTGGGGGTGGTCAACACTGCTCCTTTATGCAATGCTACCTTACTCTGTTGAAAAGCTTCCTCTGCCTCTTCATTCCATTTCAGCATGGTGAACTTGGCCCCTTTGCTGAGATGCATAAATGGAGCCGCAAAGTTAATCACAAATCTTGAATAGTATTGTAGAATTCTTAGGGAGGCTCTCACAGTTATTTTCTTATCATTGTCTGGAGCCAGGATTTAATTGCTTACGAGCCTGCACCCAATGCTGTAGCCCAGATGTCTAGCTTCTTCCAGGCCTACGGCACATTTTTTGTCTTGGCTATTCAGCCAGCCTTATGAGGGTAATCTGGAGGTGAGTGGACCTTTTGTCTGTGGGAGTCCCGATAGAATGGGAAACATAGCAACACTGAATGAACCTTGGTTAAGTAGCTGACTATGAAAATCATCATGACCTCGACGTGATTTGAACACGCAACTTTCTGATCTGGAGTCAGACGCGCTACCGTTGCGCCACGAGGTCTACTACGTGGTTTGCCTCAAGTTTTTGGCTACTCTTGTGTCAATGCTTCTGTGGTTGCCCACAGCATGACCTATAGCCTAGATAGCCCTTTGCTGGCTTTGGCATGCATTTCTTGTGCAAGATTGGGCCGGTTAGCTCAGTTGGTTAGAGCGTGGTGCTAATAACGCCAAGGTCGCGGGTTCAATCCCTGTACGGGCCATTTCTCTTTTATTCCAGTAGCCTCCAACAGCCATGGATTTCTATGTACATCAGCGCTTGGCCTAGATTTCTTTAACCTATTAAACACATAGCAATAATGCCAGTTTTGCTAATGACGCAGATGAATTATTTCTGAGCCACTGTTTAAACTCAGGTCACTTCTTGACTAACAGGGTTCCCCCTAATGGAATCCCCCAAACAAACAGGCAGCACTTGTATATTTTTTAGTGTTCTGTCAGCACTCAGGCCTTTCACCCAGCAGCAGGCTCCCAAAGCACAGACAGAGCAAGAGAGACAGCACTAAGCATCAGTCAGCTTGCATATATCAAGACAGCTAAGATTTATATTGAGATCTGGCTTCAATCTAAGATGTGGCCCAAAGGAATGTAAGCGTTATCCCACCCAAAGCTCTGCAACACTTCAAGGCTCCCAGATCCAGAAAAATACCCACTTAAGATTGTGAGAAAAGAAAAAGTTAGTTTACTCTACATCAGCCACAAGCCCTGGAGCCTCTCAGCATGTATATGATAGAACCATAGGTAAAATCTATAATCCATCCATAATCCATCCATGATTCTGCCAGCCAGTGCCTCACATAGCCTCCCCCTGGGCTCAGAACTTAGGGAGGGAGCACATTTTTCCAACATACAGAGGACGCGTGACAGTCCATCAGCATTCCCCTGCTAGGTCACCGGCCTGTGTTCTTCATGCAATATACAGCCTTGCAAAGGGGGAAACCGCCTTGTGACCCTTGCATTGATCCCCCCCTTCTGAGCCTTCCAATGTAGTTGAGAATGGGAGGCGTTTGCCCAAAAGTTAATACCTCAAGGACTCTAGTGGCAATTTATGTCCAGAGACTCCCTTTTCACTATTGAATCGTTCCTTTCTGCAGGGGTTAGATTCCAGATGAGGTATGCTACTGGATGTTCTTCCCCATTCATTCCATGGGACAAGACTTCTCCCAGACCCATATCAAAGGTATAGGTTTGTAAGTGAAATTCTTGACTAAACTTGGGGGTGGTCAACACTGCTCCTTTATGCAATGCTACCTTACTCTGTTGAAAAGCTTCCTCTGCCTCTTCATTCCATTTCAGCATGGTGAACTTGGCCCCTTTGCTGAGATGCATAAATGGAGCCGCAAAGTTAATCACAAATCTTGAATAGTATTGTAGAATTCTTAGGGAGGCTCTCACAGTTATTTTCTTATCATTGTCTGGAGCCAGGATTTAATTGCTTACGAGCCTGCACCCAATGCTGTAGCCCAGATGTCTAGCTTCTTCCAGGCCTACGGCACATTTTTTGTCTTGGCTATTCAGCCAGCCTTATGAGGGTAATCTGGAGGTGAGTGGACCTTTTGTCTGTGGGAGTCCCGATAGAATGGGAAACATAGCAACACTGAATGAACCTTGGTTAAGTAGCTGACTATGAAAATCATCATGACCTCGACGTGATTTGAACACGCAACCTTCTGATCTGGAGTCAGACGCGCTACCGTTGCGCCACGAGGTCTACTACGTGGTTTGCCTCAAGTTTTTGGCTACTCTTGTGTCAATGCTTCTGTGGTTGCCCACAGCATGACCTATAGCCTAGATAGCCCTTTGCTGGCTTTGGCATGCATTTCTCGTGCAAGATTGGGCCGGTTAGCTCAGTTGGTTAGAGCGTGGTGCTAATAACGCCAAGGTCGCGGGTTCGATCCCCGTACGGGCCATTTCTCTTTTATTCCAGTAGCCTCCAACAGCCATGGATTTCTATGTACATCAGCGCTTGGCCTAGATTTCTTTAACCTATTAAACACATAGCAATAATGCCAGTTTTGCTAATGACGCAGATGAATTATTTCTGAGCCACTGTTTAAACTCAGGTCACTTCTTGACTAACAGGGTTCCCCCTAATGGAATCCCCCAAACAAACAGGCAGCACTTGTATATTTTTTAGTGTTCTGTCAGCACTCAGGCCTTTCACCCAGCAGCAGGCTCCCAAAGCACAGACAGAGCAGGAGAGACAGCACTAAGCATCAGTCAGCTTGCATATATCAAGACAGCTAAGATTTATATTGAGATCTGGCTTCAATCTAAGATGTGGCCCAAAGGAATGTAAGCGTTATCCCACCCAAAGCTCTGCAACACTTCAAGGCTCCCAGATCCAGAAAAATACCCACTTAAGATTGTGAGAAAAGAAAAAGTTAGTTTACTCTACATCAGCCACAAGCCCTGGAGCCTCTCAGCATGTATATGATAGAACCATAGGTAAAATCTATAATCCATCCATAATCCATCCATGATTCTGCCAGCCAGTGCCTCACATAGCCTCCCCCTGGGCTCAGAACTTAGGGAGGGAGCACATTTTTCCAACATACAGAGGACGCGTGACAGTCCATCAGCATTCCCCTGCTAGGTCACCAGCCTGTGTTCTTCATGCAATATACAGCCTTGCAAAGGGGGAAACCGCCTTGTGACCCTTGCATTGATCCCCCCCTTCTGAGCCTTCCAATGTAGTTGAGAATGGGAGGCGTTTGCCCAAAAGTTAATACCTCAAGGACTCTAGTGGCAATTTATGTCCAGAGACTCCCTTTTCACTATTGAATCGTTCCTTTCTGCAGGGGTTAGATTCCAGATGAGGTATGCTACTGGATGTTCTTCCCCATTCATTCCATGGGACAAGACTTCTCCCAGACCCATATCAAAGGTATAGGTTTGTAAGTGAAATTCTTGACTAAACTTGGGGGTGGTCAACACTGCTCCTTTATGCAATGCTACCTTACTCTGTTGAAAAGCTTCCTCTGCCTCTTCATTCCATTTCAGCATGGTGAACTTGGCCCCTTTGCTGAGATGCATAAATGGAGCCGCAAAGTTAATCACAAATCTTGAATAGTATTGTAGAATTCTTAGGGAGGCTCTCACAGTTATTTTCTTATCATTGTCTGGAGCCAGGATTTAATTGCTTACGAGCCTGCACCCAATGCTGTAGCCCAGATGTCTAGCTTCTTCCAGGCCTACGGCACATTTTTTGTCTTGGCTATTCAGCCAGCCTTATGAGGGTAATCTGGAGGTGAGTGGACCTTTTGTCTGTGGGAGTCCCGATAGAATGGGAAACATAGCAACACTGAATGAACCTTGGTTAAGTAGCTGACTATGAAAATCATCATGACCTCGACGTGATTTGAACACGCAACTTTCTGATCTGGAGTCAGACGCGCTACCGTTGCGCCACGAGGTCTACTACGTGGTTTGCCTCAAGTTTTTGGCTACTCTTGTGTCAATGCTTCTGTGGTTGCCCACAGCATGACCTATAGCCTAGATAGCCCTTTGCTGGCTTTGGCATGCATTTCTTGTGCAAGATTGGGCCGGTTAGCTCAGTTGGTTAGAGCGTGGTGCTAATAACGCCAAGGTCGCGGGTTCAATCCCTGTACGGGCCATTTCTCTTTTATTCCAGTAGCCTCCAACAGCCATGGATTTCTATGTACATCAGCGCTTGGCCTAGATTTCTTTAACCTATTAAACACATAGCAATAATGCCAGTTTTGCTAATGACGCAGATGAATTATTTCTGAGCCACTGTTTAAACTCAGGTCACTTCTTGACTAACAGGGTTCCCCCTAATGGAATCCCCCAAACAAACAGGCAGCACTTGTATATTTTTTAGTGTTCTGTCAGCACTCAGGCCTTTCACCCAGCAGCAGGCTCCCAAAGCACAGACAGAGCAAGAGAGACAGCACTAAGCATCAGTCAGCTTGCATATATCAAGACAGCTAAGATTTATATTGAGATCTGGCTTCAATCTAAGATGTGGCCCAAAGGAATGTAAGCGTTATCCCACCCAAAGCTCTGCAACACTTCAAGGCTCCCAGATCCAGAAAAATACCCACTTAAGATTGTGAGAAAAGAAAAAGTTAGTTTACTCTACATCAGCCACAAGCCCTGGAGCCTCTCAGCATGTATATGATAGAACCATAGGTAAAATCTATAATCCATCCATAATCCATCCATGATTCTGCCAGCCAGTGCCTCACATAGCCTCCCCCTGGGCTCAGAACTTAGGGAGGGAGCACATTTTTCCAACATACAGAGGACGCGTGACAGTCCATCAGCATTCCCCTGCTAGGTCACCGGCCTGTGTTCTTCATGCAATATACAGCCTTGCAAAGGGGGAAACCGCCTTGTGACCCTTGCATTGATCCCCCCCTTCTGAGCCTTCCAATGTAGTTGAGAATGGGAGGCGTTTGCCCAAAAGTTAATACCTCAAGGACTCTAGTGGCAATTTATGTCCAGAGACTCCCTTTTCACTATTGAATCGTTCCTTTCTGCAGGGGTTAGATTCCAGATGAGGTATGCTACTGGATGTTCTTCCCCATTCATTCCATGGGACAAGACTTCTCCCAGACCCATATCAAAGGTATAGGTTTGTAAGTGAAATTCTTGACTAAACTTGGGGGTGGTCAACACTGCTCCTTTATGCAATGCTACCTTACTCTGTTGAAAAGCTTCCTCTGCCTCTTCATTCCATTTCAGCATGGTGAACTTGGCCCCTTTGCTGAGATGCATAAATGGAGCCGCAAAGTTAATCACAAATCTTGAATAGTATTGTAGAATTCTTAGGGAGGCTCTCACAGTTATTTTCTTATCATTGTCTGGAGCCAGGATTTAATTGCTTACGAGCCTGCACCCAATGCTGTAGCCCAGATGTCTAGCTTCTTCCAGGCCTACGGCACATTTTTTGTCTTGGCTATTCAGCCAGCCTTATGAGGGTAATCTGGAGGTGAGTGGACCTTTTGTCTGTGGGAGTCCCGATAGAATGGGAAACATAGCAACACTGAATGAACCTTGGTTAAGTAGCTGACTATGAAAATCATCATGACCTCGACGTGATTTGAACACGCAACCTTCTGATCTGGAGTCAGACGCGCTACCGTTGCGCCACGAGGTCTACTACGTGGTTTGCCTCAAGTTTTTGGCTACTCTTGTGTCAATGCTTCTGTGGTTGCCCACAGCATGACCTATAGCCTAGATAGCCCTTTGCTGGCTTTGGCATGCATTTCTCGTGCAAGATTGGGCCGGTTAGCTCAGTTGGTTAGAGCGTGGTGCTAATAACGCCAAGGTCGCGGGTTCGATCCCCGTACGGGCCATTTCTCTTTTATTCCAGTAGCCTCCAACAGCCATGGATTTCTATGTACATCAGCGCTTGGCCTAGATTTCTTTAACCTATTAAACACATAGCAATAATGCCAGTTTTGCTAATGACGCAGATGAATTATTTCTGAGCCACTGTTTAAACTCAGGTCACTTCTTGACTAACAGGGTTCCCCCTAATGGAATCCCCCAAACAAACAGGCAGCACTTGTATATTTTTTAGTGTTCTGTCAGCACTCAGGCCTTTCACCCAGCAGCAGGCTCCCAAAGCACAGACAGAGCAGGAGAGACAGCACTAAGCATCAGTCAGCTTGCATATATCAAGACAGCTAAGATTTATATTGAGATCTGGCTTCAATCTAAGATGTGGCCCAAAGGAATGTAAGCGTTATCCCACCCAAAGCTCTGCAACACTTCAAGGCTCCCAGATCCAGAAAAATACCCACTTAAGATTGTGAGAAAAGAAAAAGTTAGTTTACTCTACATCAGCCACAAGCCCTGGAGCCTCTCAGCATGTATATGATAGAACCATAGGTAAAATCTATAATCCATCCATAATCCATCCATGATTCTGCCAGCCAGTGCCTCACATAGCCTCCCCCTGGGCTCAGAACTTAGGGAGGGAGCACATTTTTCCAACATACAGAGGACGCGTGACAGTCCATCAGCATTCCCCTGCTAGGTCACCGGCCTGTGTTCTTCATGCAATATACAGCCTTGCAAAGGGGGAAACCGCCTTGTGACCCTTGCATTGATCCCCCCCTTCTGAGCCTTCCAATGTAGTTGAGAATGGGAGGCGTTTGCCCAAAAGTTAATACCTCAAGGACTCTAGTGGCAATTTATGTCCAGAGACTCCCTTTTCACTATTGAATCGTTCCTTTCTGCAGGGGTTAGATTCCAGATGAGGTATGCTACTGGATGTTCTTCCCCATTCATTCCATGGGACAAGACTTCTCCCAGACCCATATCAAAGGTATAGGTTTGTAAGTGAAATTCTTGACTAAACTTGGGGGTGGTCAACACTGCTCCTTTATGCAATGCTACCTTACTCTGTTGAAAAGCTTCCTCTGCCTCTTCATTCCATTTCAGCATGGTGAACTTGGCCCCTTTGCTGAGATGCATAAATGGAGCCGCAAAGTTAATCACAAATCTTGAATAGTATTGTAGAATTCTTAGGGAGGCTCTCACAGTTATTTTCTTATCATTGTCTGGAGCCAGGATTTAATTGCTTACGAGCCTGCACCCAATGCTGTAGCCCAGATGTCTAGCTTCTTCCAGGCCTACGGCACATTTTTTGTCTTGGCTATTCAGCCAGCCTTATGAGGGTAATCTGGAGGTGAGTGGACCTTTTGTCTGTGGGAGTCCCGATAGAATGGGAAACATAGCAACACTGAATGAACCTTGGTTAAGTAGCTGACTATGAAAATCATCATGACCTCGACGTGATTTGAACACGCAACCTTCTGACCTGGAGTCAGACGCGCTACCGTTGCGCCACGAGGTCTACTACGTGGTTTGCCTCAAGTTTTTGGCTACTCTTGTGTCAATGCTTCTGTGGTTGCCCACAGCATGACCTATAGCCTAGATAGCCCTTTGCTGGCTTTGGCATGCATTTCTTGTGCAAGATTGGGCCGGTTAGCTCAGTTGTTTAGAGCGTGGTGCTAATAACGCCAAGGTCGCGGGTTCGATCCCCGTACGGGCCATTTCTCTTTTATTCCAGTAGCCTCCAACAGCCATGGATTTCTATGTACATCAGCGCTTGGCCTAGATTTCTTTAACCTATTAAACACATAGCAATAATGCCAGTTTTGCTAATGACGCAGATGAATTATTTCTGAGCCACTGTTTAAACTCAGGTCACTTCTTGACTAACAGGGTTCCCCCTAATGGAATCCCCCAAACAAACAGGCAGTACTTGTATATTTTTTAGTGTTCTGTCAGCACTCAGGCCTTTCACCCAGCAGCAGGCTCCCAAAGCACAGACAGAGCAGGAGAGACAGCACTAAGCATCAGTCAGCTTGCATATATCAAGACAGCTAAGATTTATATTGAGATCTGGCTTCAATCTAAGATGTGGCCCAAAGGAATGTAAGCGTTATCCCACCCAAAGCTCTGCAACACTTCAAGGCTCCCAGATCCAGAAAAATACCCACTTAAGATTGTGAGAAAAGAAAAAGTTAGTTTACTCTACATCAGCCACAAGCCCTGGAGCCTCTCAGCATGTATATGATAGAACCATAGGTAAAATCTATAATCCATCCATAATCCATCCATGATTCTGCCAGCCAGTGCCTCACATAGCCTCCCCCTGGGCTCAGAACTTAGGGAGGGAGCACATTTTTCCAACATACAGAGGACGCGTGACAGTCCATCAGCATTCCCCTGCTAGGTCACCGGCCTGTGTTCTTCATGCAATATACAGCCTTGCAAAGGGGGAAACCGCCTTGTGACCCTTGCATTGATCCCCCCCTTCTGAGCCTTCCAATGTAGTTGAGAATGGGAGGCGTTTGCCCAAAAGTTAATACCTCAAGGACTCTAGTGGCAATTTATGTCCAGAGACTCCCTTTTCACTATTGAATCGTTCCTTTCTGCAGGGGTTAGATTCCAGATGAGGTATGCTACTGGATGTTCTTCCCCATTCATTCCATGGGACAAGACTTCTCCCAGACCCATATCAAAGGTATAGGTTTGTAAGTGAAATTCTTGACTAAACTTGGGGGTGGTCAACACTGCTCCTTTATGCAATGCTACCTTACTCTGTTGAAAAGCTTCCTCTGCCTCTTCATTCCATTTCAGCATGGTGAACTTGGCCCCTTTGCTGAGATGCATAAATGGAGCCGCAAAGTTAATCACAAATCTTGAATAGTATTGTAGAATTCTTAGGGAGGCTCTCACAGTTATTTTCTTATCATTGTCTGGAGCCAGGATTTAATTGCTTACGAGCCTGCACCCAATGCTGTAGCCCAGATGTCTAGCTTCTTCCAGGCCTACGGCACATTTTTTGTCTTGGCTATTCAGCCAGCCTTATGAGGGTAATCTGGAGGTGAGTGGACCTTTTGTCTGTGGGAGTCCCGATAGAATGGGAAACATAGCAACACTGAATGAACCTTGGTTAAGTAGCTGACTATGAAAATCATCATGACCTCGACGTGATTTGAACACGCAACTTTCTGATCTGGAGTCAGACGCGCTACCGTTGCGCCACGAGGTCTACTACGTGGTTTGCCTCAAGTTTTTGGCTACTCTTGTGTCAATGCTTCTGTGGTTGCCCACAGCATGACCTATAGCCTAGATAGCCCTTTGCTGGCTTTGGCATGCATTTCTTGTGCAAGATTGGGCCGGTTAGCTCAGTTGGTTAGAGCGTGGTGCTAATAACGCCAAGGTCGCGGGTTCGATCCCCGTACGGGCCATTTCTCTTTTATTCCAGTAGCCTCCAACAGCCATGGATTTCTATGTACATCAGCGCTTGGCCTAGATTTCTTTAACCTATTAAACACATAGCAATAATGCCAGTTTTGCTAATGACGCAGATGAATTATTTCTGAGCCACTGTTTAAACTCAGGTCACTTCTTGACTAACAGGGTTCCCCCTAATGGAATCCCCCAAACAAACAGGCAGCACTTGTATATTTTTTAGTGTTCTGTCAGCACTCAGGCCTTTCACCCAGCAGCAGGCTCCCAAAGCACAGACAGAGCAGGAGAGACAGCACTAAGCATCAGTCAGCTTGCATATATCAAGACAGCTAAGATTTATATTGAGATCTGGCTTCAATCTAAGATGTGGCCCAAAGGAATGTAAGCGTTATCCCACCCAAAGCTCTGCAACACTTCAAGGCTCCCAGATCCAGAAAAATACCCACTTAAGATTGTGAGAAAAGAAAAAGTTAGTTTACTCTACATCAGCCACAAGCCCTGGAGCCTCTCAGCATGTATATGATAGAACCATAGGTAAAATCTATAATCCATCCATAATCCATCCATGATTCTGCCAGCCAGTGCCTCACATAGCCTCCCCCTGGGCTCAGAACTTAGGGAGGGAGCACATTTTTCCAACATACAGAGGACGCGTGACAGTCCATCAGCATTCCCCTGCTAGGTCACCGGCCTGTGTTCTTCATGCAATATACAGCCTTGCAAAGGGGGAAACCGCCTTGTGACCCTTGCATTGATCCCCCCCTTCTGAGCCTTCCAATGTAGTTGAGAATGGGAGGCGTTTGCCCAAAAGTTAATACCTCAAGGACTCTAGTGGCAATTTATGTCCAGAGACTCCCTTTTCACTATTGAATCGTTCCTTTCTGCAGGGGTTAGATTCCAGATGAGGTATGCTACTGGATGTTCTTCCCCATTCATTCCATGGGACAAGACTTCTCCCAGACCCATATCAAAGGTATAGGTTTGTAAGTGAAATTCTTGACTAAACTTGGGGGTGGTCAACACTGCTCCTTTATGCAATGCTACCTTACTCTGTTGAAAAGCTTCCTCTGCCTCTTCATTCCATTTCAGCATGGTGAACTTGGCCCCTTTGCTGAGATGCATAAATGGAGCCGCAAAGTTAATCACAAATCTTGAATAGTATTGTAGAATTCTTAGGGAGGCTCTCACAGTTATTTTCTAATCATTGTCTGGAGCCAGGATTTAATTGCTTACGAGCCTGCACCCAATGCTGTAGCCCAGATGTCTAGCTTCTTCCAGGCCTACGGCACATTTTTTGTCTTGGCTATTCAGCCAGCCTTATGAGGGTAATCTGGAGGTGAGTGGACCTTTTGTCTGTGGGAGTCCCGATAGAATGGGAAACATAGCAACACTGAATGAACCTTGGTTAAGTAGCTGACTATGAAAATCATCATGACCTTGACGTGATTTGAACACGCAACCTTCTGACCTGGAGTCAGACGCGCTACCGTTGCGCCACGAGGTCTACTACGTGGTTTGCCTCAAGTTTTTGGCTACTCTTGTGTCAATGCTTCTGTGGTTGCCCACAGCATGACCTATAGCCTAGATAGCCCTTTGCTGGCTTTGGCATGCATTTCTTGTGCAAGATTGGGCCGGTTAGCTCAGTTGTTTAGAGCGTGGTGCTAATAACGCCAAGGTCGCGGGTTCGATCCCCGTACGGGCCATTTCTCTTTTATTCCAGTAGCCTCCAACAGCCATGGATTTCTATGTACATCAGCGCTTGGCCTAGATTTCTTTAACCTATTAAACACATAGCAATAATGCCAGTTTTGCTAATGACGCAGATGAATTATTTCTGAGCCACTGTTTAAACTCAGGTCACTTCTTGACTAACAGGGTTCCCCCTAATGGAATCCCCCAAACAAACAGGCAGCACTTGTATATTTTTTAGTGTTCTGTCAGCACTCAGGCCTTTCACCCAGCAGCAGGCTCCCAAAGCACAGACAGAGCAGGAGAGACAGCACTAAGCATCAGTCAGCTTGCATATATCAAGACAGCTAAGATTTATATTGAGATCTGGCTTCAATCTAAGATGTGGCCCAAAGGAATGTAAGCGTTATCCCACCCAAAGCTCTGCAACACTTCAAGGCTCCCAGATCCAGAAAAATACCCACTTAAGATTGTGAGAAAAGAAAAAGTTAGTTTACTCTACATCAGCCACAAGCCCTGGAGCCTCTCAGCATGTATATGATAGAACCATAGGTAAAATCTATAATCCATCCATAATCCATCCATGATTCTGCCAGCCAGTGCCTCACATAGCCTCCCCCTGGGCTCAAAACTTAGGGAGGGAGCACATTTTTACAACATACAGAGGACGCGTGACAGTCCATCAGCATTCCCCTGCTAGGTCACCGACCTGTGTTCTTCATGCAATATACAGCCTTGCAAAGGGGGAAACCGCCTTGTGACCCTTGCATTGATCCCCCCCTTCTGAGCCTTCCAATGTAGTTGAGAATGGGAGGCGTTTGCCCAAAAGTTAATACCTCAAGGACTCTAGTGGCAATTTATGTCCAGAGACTCCCTTTTCACTATTGAATCGTTCCTTTCTGCAGGGGTTAGATTCCAGATGAGGTATGCTACTGGATGTTCTTCCCCATTCATTCCATGGGACAAGACTTCTCCCAGACCCATATCAAAGGTATAGGTTTGTAAGTGAAATTCTTGACTAAACTTGGGGGTGGTCAACACTGCTCCTTTATGCAATGCTACCTTACTCTGTTGAAAAGCTTCCTCTGCCTCTTCATTCCATTTCAGCATGGTGAACTTGGCCCCTTTGCTGAGATGCATAAATGGAGCCGCAAAGTTAATCACAAATCTTGAATAGTATTGTAGAATTCTTAGGGAGGCTCTCACAGTTATTTTCTTATCATTGTCTGGAGCCAGGATTTAATTGCTTACGAGCCTGCACCCAATGCTGTAGCCCAGATGTCTAGCTTCTTCCAGGCCTACGGCACATTTTTTGTCTTGGCTATTCAGCCAGCCTTATGAGGGTAATCTGGAGGTGAGTGGACCTTTTGTCTGTGGGAGTCCCGATAGAATGGGAAACATAGCAACACTGAATGAACCTTGGTTAAGTAGCTGACTATGAAAATCATCATGACCTCGACGTGATTTGAACACGCAACCTTCTGATCTGGAGTCAGACGCGCTACCGTTGCGCCACGAGGTCTACTACGTGGTTTGCCTCAAGTTTTTGGCTACTCTTGTGTCAATGCTTCTGTGGTTGCCCACAGCATGACCTATAGCCTAGATAGCCCTTTGCTGGCTTTGGCATGCATTTCTTGTGCAAGATTGGGCCGGTTAGCTCAGTTGGTTAGAGCGTGGTGCTAATAACGCCAAGGTCGTGGGTTCGATCCCCGTACGGGCCATTTTTCTTTTATTCCAGTAGCCTCCAACAGCCATGGATTTCTATGACCATCGGCGCTTGGCCTAGATTTCTTTAACCTATTAAACACATAGCAATAATGCCATTTTTGCTAATGACGCAGATGAATTCGTTCTGAGCCACTGTTTAAACTCAGGTCACTTCTTGACTAACAGGGTTCCCCCTAATGGAATCCCCCAAACAAACAGGCAGCACTTGTATATTTTTTAGTGTTCTGTCAGCACTCAGGCCTTTCACCCAGCAGCAGGCTCCCAAAGCACAGACAGAGCAGGAGAGACAGCACTAAGCATCAGTCAGCTTGCATATATCAAGACAGCTAAGATTTATACTGAGATCTGGCTTCAATCTAAGATGTGGCCCAAAGGAATGTAAGCGTTATCCCACCCAAAGCTCTGCAACACTTCAAGGCTCCCAGATCCAGAAAAATACCCACTTAAGATTGTGAGAAAAGAAAAAGTTAGTTTACTCTACATCAGCCACAAGCCCTGGAGCCTCTCAGCATGTATATGATAGAACCATAGGTAAAATCTATAATCCATCCATAATCCATCCATGATTCTGCCAGCCAGTGCCTCACATAGCCTCCCCCTGGGCTCAGAACTTAGGGAGGGAGCACATTTTTCCAACATACAGAGGACGCGTGACAGTCCATCAGCATTCCCCTGCTAGGTCACCGGCCTGTGTTCTTCATGCAATATACAGCCTTGCAAAGGGGGAAACCGCCTTGTGACCCTTGCATTGATCCCCCCCTTCTGAGCCTTCCAATGTAGTTGAGAATGGGAGGCGTTTGCCCAAAAGTTAATACCTCAAGGACTCTAGTGGCAATTTATGTCCAGAGACTCCCTTTTCACTATTGAATCGTTCCTTTCTGCAGGGGTTAGATTCCAGATGAGGTATGCAACTGGATGTTCTTCCCCATTCATTCCATGGGACAAGACTTCTCCCAGACCCATATCAAAGGTATAGGTTTGTAAGTGAAATTCTTGACTAAACTTGGGGGTGGTCAACACTGCTCCTTTATGCAATGCTACCTTACTCTGTTGAAAAGCTTCCTCTGCCTCTTCATTCCATTTCAGCATGGTGAACTTGGCCCCTTTGCTGAGATGCATAAATGGAGCCGCAAAGTTAATCACTAAACTTGAATAGTATTTGTAGAATTCTTAGGGAGGCTCTCACAGTTATTTTCTTATCATTGTCTGGAGCCAGGATTTATTTGCTTACGAGCCTGCACCCAATGCTGTAGCCCAGACGTCTTGCTTCTTCCAGGCCTAAGGCACATTTTTTGGCTTGGCTATTCAGCCAGCCTTATGAGGGTAATCTGGAGGTGAGTGGACCTTTTGTCTGTGGGAGTCCCGATAGAATGGGGAACATAGCAACACTGAATGAACCTTGGTTAAGTAGCTGACTATGAAAATCATCATGACCTCGACGTGATTTGAACACGCAACCTTCTGATCTGGAGTAAGACACGCTACCATTGCGCCACGAGGTCTACTACGTGGTTTGCCTCAAGTTTTTGGCTACTCTTGTGTCAATGCTTCTGTGGTTGCCCACAGCATGACCTATAGCCTAGATAGCCCTTTGCTGGCTTTGGCATGCATTTCTTGTGCAAGATTGGGCCGGTTAGCTCAGTTGGTTAGAGCGTGGTGCTAATAACGCCAAGGTCGCGGGTTCGATCCCCGTACGGGCCATTTCTCTTTTATTCCAGTAGCCTCCAACAGCCATGGATTTCTATGACCATCGGCGCTTGGCCTAGATTTCTTTAACCTATTAAACACATAGCAATAATGCCAGTTTTGCTAATGACGCAGATGAATTATTTCTGAGCCACTGTTTAAACTCAGGTCACTTCTTGACTAACAGGGTTCCCCCTAATGGAATCCCCCAAACAAACAGGCAGCACTTGTATATTTTTTAGTGTTCTGTCAGCACTCAGGCCTTTCACCCAGCAGCAGGCTCCCAAAGCACAGACAGAGCAGGAGAGACAGCACTAAGCATCAGTCAGCTTGCATATATCAAGACAGCTAAGATTTATACTGAGATCTGGCTTCAATCTAAGATGTGGCCCAAAGGAATGTAAGCGTTATCCCACCCAAAGCTCTGCAACACTTCAAGGCTCCCAGATCCAGAAAAATACCCACTTAAGATTGTGAGAAAAGAAAAAGTTAGTTTACTCTACATCAGCCACAAGCCCTGGAGCCTCTCAGCATGTATATGATAGAACCATAGGTAAAATCTATAATCCATCCATAATCCATCCATGATTCTGCCAGCCAGTGCCTCACATAGCCTCCCCCTGGGCTCAGAACTTAGGGAGGGAGCACATTTTTCCAACATACAGAGGACGCGTGACAGTCCATCAGCATTCCCCTGCTAGGTCACCGGCCTGTGTTCTTCATGCAATATACAGCCTTGCAAAGGGGGAAACCGCCTTGTGACCCTTGCATTGATCCCCCCCTTCTGAGCCTTCCAATGTAGTTGAGAATGGGAGGCGTTTGCCCAAAAGTTAATACCTCAAGGACTCTAGTGGCAATTTATGTCCAGAGACTCCCTTTTCACTATTGAATCGTTCCTTTCTGCAGGGGTTAGATTCCAGATGAGGTATGCTACTGGATGTTCTTCCCCATTCATTCCATGGGACAAGACTTCTCCCAGACCCATATCAAAGGTATAGGTTTGTAAGTGAAATTCTTGACTAAACTTGGGGGTGGTCAACACTGCTCCTTTATGCAATGCTACCTTACTCTGTTGAAAAGCTTCCTCTGCCTCTTCATTCCATTTCAGCATGGTGAACTTGGCCCCTTTGCTGAGATGCATAAATGGAGCCGCAAAGTTAATCACAAATCTTGAATAGTATTGTAGAATTCTTAGGGAGGCTCTCACAGTTATTTTCTTATCATTGTCTGGAGCCAGGATTTAATTGCTTACGAGCCTGCACCCAATGCTGTAGCCCAGATGTCTAGCTTCTTCCAGGCCTACGGCACATTTTTTGTCTTGGCTATTCAGCCAGCCTTATGAGGGTAATCTGGAGGTGAGTGGACCTTTTGTCTGTGGGAGTCCCGATAGAATGGGAAACATAGCAACACTGAATGAACCTTGGTTAAGTAGCTGACTATGAAAATCATCATGACCTCGACGTGATTTGAACACGCAACCTTCTGATCTGGAGTCAGACGCGCTACCGTTGCGCCACGAGGTCTACTACGTGGTTTGCCTCAAGTTTTTGGCTACTCTTGTGTCAATGCTTCTGTGGTTGCCCACAGCATGACCTATAGCCTAGATAGCCCTTTGCTGGCTTTGGCATGCATTTCTTGTGCAAGATTGGGCCGGTTAGCTCAGTTGGTTAGAGCGTGGTGCTAATAACGCCAAGGTCGCGGGTTCGATCCCCGTACGGGCCATTTCTCTTTTATTCCAGTAGCCTCCAACAGCCATGGATTTCTATGTACATCAGCGCTTGGCCTAGATTTCTTTAACCTATTAAACACATAGCAATAATGCCAGTTTTGCTAATGACGCAGATGAATTATTTCTGAGCCACTGTTTAAACTCAGGTCACTTCTTGACTAACAGGGTTCCCCCTAATGGAATCCCCCAAACAAACAGGCAGCACTTGTATATTTTTTAGTGTTCAGTCAGCACTCAGGCCTTTCACCCAGCAGCAGGCTCCCAAAGCACAGACAGAGCAGGAGAGACAGCACTAAGCATCAGTCAGCTTGCATATATCAAGACAGCTAAGATTTATATTGAGATCTGGCTTCAATCTAAGATGTGGCCCAAAGGAATGTAAGCGTTATCCCACCCAAAGCTCTGCAACACTTCAAGGCTCCCAGATCCAGAAAAATACCCACTTAAGATTGTGAGAAAAGAAAAAGTTAGTTTACTCTACATCAGCCACAAGCCCTGGAGCCTCTCAGCATGTATATGATAGAACCATAGGTAAAATCTATAATCCATCCATAATCCATCCATGATTCTGCCAGCCAGTGCCTCACATAGCCTCCCCCTGGGCTCAGAACTTAGGGAGGGAGCACATTTTTCCAACATACAGAGGACGCGTGACAGTCCATCAGCATTCCCCTGCTAGGTCACCGGCCTGTGTTCTTCATGCAATATACAGCCTTGCAAAGGGGGAAACCGCCTTGTGACCCTTGCATTGATCCCCCCCTTCTGAGCCTTCCAATGTAGTTGAGAATGGGAGGCGTTTGCCCAAAAGTTAATACCTCAAGGACTCTAGTGGCAATTTATGTCCAGAGACTCCCTTTTCACTATTGAATCGTTCCTTTCTGCAGGGGTTAGATTCCAGATGAGGTATGCTACTGGATGTTCTTCCCCATTCATTCCATGGGACAAGACTTCTCCCAGACCCATATCAAAGGTATAGGTTTGTAAGTGAAATTCTTGACTAAACTTGGGGGTGGTCAACACTGCTCCTTTATGCAATGCTACCTTACTCTGTTGAAAAGCTTCCTCTGCCTCTTCATTCCATTTCAGCATGGTGAACTTGGCCCCTTTGCTGAGATGCATAAATGGAGCCGCAAAGTTAATCACAAATCTTGAATAGTATTGTAGAATTCTTAGGGAGGCTCTCACAGTTATTTTCTTATCATTGTCTGGAGCCAGGATTTAATTGCTTACGAGCCTGCACCCAATGCTGTAGCCCAGATGTCTTGCTTCTTCCAGGCCTAAGGCACATTTTTTGTCTTGGCTATTCAGCCAGCCTTATGAGGGTAATCTGGAGGTGAGTGGACCTTTTGTCTGTGGGAGTCCCGATAGAATGGGGAACATAGCAACACTGAATGAACCTTGGTTAAGTAGCTGACTATGAAAATCATCATGACCTCGACGTGATTTGAACACGCAACCTTCTGATCTGGAGTAAGACACGCTACCGTTGCGCCACGAGGTCTACTACGTGGTTTGCCTCAAGTTTTTGGCTACTCTTGTGTCAATGCTTCTGTGGTTGCCCACAGCATGACCTATAGCCTAGATAGCCCTTTGCTGGCTTTGGCATGCATTTCTTGTGCAAGATTGGGCCGGTTAGCTCAGTTGGTTAGAGCGTGGTGCTAATAACGCCAAGGTCGCGGGTTCAATCCCTGTACGGGCCATTTCTCTTTTATTCCAGTAGCCTCCAACAGCCATGGATTTCTATGTACATCAGCGCTTGGCCTAGATTTCTTTAACCTATTAAACACATAGCAATAATGCCAGTTTTGCTAATGACGCAGATGAATTATTTCTGAGCCACTGTTTAAACTCAGGTCACTTCTTGACTAACAGGGTTCCCCCTAATGGAATCCCCCAAACAAACAGGCAGCACTTGTATATTTTTTAGTGTTCTGTCAGCACTCAGGCCTTTCACCCAGCAGCAGGCTCCCAAAGCACAGACAGAGCAGGAGAGACAGCACTAAGCATCAGTCAGCTTGCATATATCAAGACAGCTAAGATTTATATTGAGATCTGGCTTCAATCTAAGATGTGGCCCAAAGGAATGTAAGCGTTATCCCACCCAAAGCTCTGCAACACTTCAAGGCTCCCAGATCCAGAAAAATACCCACTTAAGATTGTGAGAAAAGAAAAAGTTAGTTTACTCTACATCAGCCACAAGCCCTGGAGCCTCTCAGCATGTATATGATAGAACCATAGGTAAAATCTATAATCCATCCATAATCCATCCATGATTCTGCCAGCCAGTGCCTCACATAGCCTCCCCCTGGGCTCAGAACTTAGGGAGGGAGCACATTTTTCCAACATACAGAGGACGCGTGACAGTCCATCAGCATTCCCCTGCTAGGTCACCGGCCTGTGTTCTTCATGCAATATACAGCCTTGCAAAGGGGGAAACCGCCTTGTGACCCTTGCATTGATCCCCCCCTTCTGAGCCTTCCAATGTAGTTGAGAATGGGAGGCGTTTGCCCAAAAGTTAATACCTCAAGGACTCTAGTGGCAATTTATGTCCAGAGACTCCCTTTTCACTATTGAATCGTTCCTTTCTGCAGGGGTTAGATTCCAGATGAGGTATGCTACTGGATGTTCTTCCCCATTCATTCCATGGGACAAGACTTCTCCCAGACCCATATCAAAGGTATAGGTTTGTAAGTGAAATTCTTGACTAAACTTGGGGGTGGTCAACACTGCTCCTTTATGCAATGCTACCTTACTCTGTTGAAAAGCTTCCTCTGCCTCTTCATTCCATTTCAGCATGGTGAACTTGGCCCCTTTGCTGAGATGCATAAATGGAGCCGCAAAGTTAATCACAAATCTTGAATAGTATTGTAGAATTCTTAGGGAGGCTCTCACAGTTATTTTCTTATCATTGTCTGGAGCCAGGATTTAATTGCTTACGAGCCTGCACCCAATGCTGTAGCCCAGATGTCTAGCTTCTTCCAGGCCTACGGCACATTTTTTGTCTTGGCTATTCAGCCAGCCTAAAGCCCCATACACACACGCAGATCGTCTTCATACAAACGTCTGCGGACGAAAGATCTGCCGATTGTATGCGTGTTAGTATGGTGCCTCCGACAGATGTCTGCACACAATCTGCGGACAAGAGTCTTTCTTGCAAACATGAAAATTTTTGTCTGCAGACACCAGAACGGACAATTGTTTGCCTGTCAGTACAGAAATCAGCCGACAGACCGCAGATTTGCAAGACTGGGCATGCTCAGAAAATAAAAAACACAGGGAAAGTTAACCATTACATGACATCACTTCTGCAGTCAGCTGAAGTCTGCAGACAAAATTCTTGTGCTGTCTTTGCACTTTTCAACAGACACCGACATCCCGGGGAGAAAAGATGAACATTTGTATGATGACGATCTGCATGTGTGTATGGGGCTTTATGAGGGTAATCTGGAGGTGAGTGGACCTTTTGTCTGTGGGAGTCCCGATAGAATGGGAAACATAGCAACACTGAATGAACCTTGGTTAAGTAGCTGACTATGAAAATCATCATGACCTCGACGTGATTTGAACACGCAACCTTCTGATCTGGAGTCAGACGCGCTACCGTTGCGCCACGAGGTCTACTACGTGGTTTGCCTCAAGTTTTTGGCTACTCTTGTGTCAATGCTTCTGTGGTTGCCCACAGCATGACCTATAGCCTAGATAGCCCTTTGCTGGCTTTGGCATGCATTTCTTGTGCAAGATTGGGCCGGTTAGCTCAGTTGGTTAGAGCGTGGTGCTAATAACGCCAAGGTCGCGGGTTCGATCCCCGTACGGGCCATTTCTCTTTTATTCCAGTAGCCTCCAACAGCCATGGATTTCTATGTACATCAGCGCTTGGCCTAGATTTCTTTAACCTATTAAACACATAGCAATAATGCCAGTTTTGCTAATGACGCAGATGAATTATTTCTGAGCCACTGTTTAAACTCAGGTCACTTCTTAACTAACAGGGTTCCCCCTAATGGAATCCCCCAAACAAACAGGCAGCACTTGTATATTTTTTAGTGTTCTGTCAGCACTCAGGCCTTTCACCCAGCAGCAGGCTCCCAAAGCACAGACAGAGCAGGAGAGACAGCACTAAGCATCAGTCAGCTTGCATATATCAAGACAGCTAAGATTTATATTGAGATCTGGCTTCAATCTAAGATGTGGCCCAAAGGAATGTAAGCGTTATCCCACCCAAAGCTCTGCAACACTTCAAGGCTCCCAGATCCAGAAAAATACCCACTTAAGATTGTGAGAAAAGAAAAAGTTAGTTTACTCTACATCAGCCACAAGCCCTGGAGCCTCTCAGCATGTATATGATAGAACCATAGGTAAAATCTATAATCCATCCATAATCCATCCATGATTCTGCCAGCCAGTGCCTCACATAGCCTCCCCCTGGGCTCAGAACTTAGGGAGGGAGCACATTTTTCCAACATACAGAGGACGCGTGACAGTCCATCAGCATTCCCCTGCTAGGTCACCGGCCTGTGTTCTTCATGCAATATACAGCCTTGCAAAGGGGGAAACCGCCTTGTGACCCTTGCATTGATCCCCCCCTTCTGAGCCTTCCAATGTAGTTGAGAATGGGAGGCGTTTGCCCAAAAGTTAATACCTCAAGGACTCTAGTGGCAATTTATGTCCAGAGACTCCCTTTTCACTATTGAATCGTTCCTTTCTGCAGGGGTTAGATTCCAGATGAGGTATGCTACTGGATGTTCTTCCCCATTCATTCCATGGGACAAGACTTCTCCCAGACCCATATCAAAGGTATAGGTTTGTAAGTGAAATTCTTGACTAAACTTGGGGGTGGTCAACACTGCTCCTTTATGCAATGCTACCTTACTCTGTTGAAAAGCTTCCTCTGCCTCTTCATTCCATTTCAGCATGGTGAACTTGGCCCCTTTGCTGAGATGCATAAATGGAGCCGCAAAGTTAATCACAAATCTTGAATAGTATTGTAGAATTCTTAGGGAGGCTCTCACAGTTATTTTCTTATCATTGTCTGGAGCCAGGATTTAATTGCTTACGAGCCTGCACCCAATGCTGTAGCCCAGATGTCTAGCTTCTTCCAGGCCTACGGCACATTTTTTGTCTTGGCTATTCAGCCAGCCTTATGAGGGTAATCTGGAGGTGAGTGGACCTTTTGTCTGTGGGAGTCCCGATAGAATGGGAAACATAGCAACACTGAATGAACCTTGGTTAAGTAGCTGACTATGAAAATCATCATGACCTCGACGTGATTTGAACACGCAACCTTCTGATTTGGAGTCAGACGCGCTACCGTTGCGCCACGAGGTCTACTACGTGGTTTGCCTCAAGTTTTTGGCTACTCTTGTGTCAATGCTTCTGTGGTTGCCCACAGCATGACCTATAGCCTAGATAGCCCTTTGCTGGCTTTGGCATGCATTTCTTGTGCAAGATTGGGCCGGTTAGCTCAGTTGTTTAGAGCGTGGTGCTAATAACGCCAAGGTCGCGGGTTCGATCCCCGTACGGGCCATTTCTCTTTTATTCCAGTAGCCTCCAACAGCCATGGATTTCTATGTACATCAGCGCTTGGCCTAGATTTCTTTAACCTATTAAACACATAGCAATAATGCCAGTTTTGCTAATGACGCAGATGAATTATTTCTGAGCCACTGTTTAAACTCAGGTCACTTCTTGACTAACAGGGTTCCCCCTAATGGAATCCCCCAAACAAACAGGCAGCACTTGTATATTTTTTAGTGTTCTGTCAGCACTCAGGCCTTTCACCCAGCAGCAGGCTCCCAAAGCACAGACAGAGCAGGAGAGACAGCACTAAGCATCAGTCAGCTTGCATATATCAAGACAGCTAAGATTTATATTGAGATCTGGCTTCAATCTAAGATGTGGCCCAAAGGAATGTAAGCGTTATCCCACCCAAAGCTCTGCAACACTTCAAGGCTCCCAGATCCAGAAAAATACCCACTTAAGATTGTGAGAAAAGAAAAAGTTAGTTTACTCTACATCAGCCACAAGCCCTGGAGCCTCTCAGCATGTATATGATAGAACCATAGGTAAAATCTATAATCCATCCATAATCCATCCATGATTCTGCCAGCCAGTGCCTCACATAGCCTCCCCCTGGGCTCAGAACTTAGGGAGGGAGCACATTTTTCCAACATACAGAGGACGCGTGACAGTCCATCAGCATTCACCTGCTAGGTCACCGGCCTGTGTTCTTCATGCAATATACAGCCTTGCAAAGGGGGAAACCGCCTTGTGACCCTTGCATTGATCCCCCCCTTCTGAGCCTTCCAATGTAGTTGAGAATGGGAGGCGTTTGCCCAAAAGTTAATACCTCAAGGACTCTAGTGGCAATTTATGTCCAGAGACTCCCTTTTCACTATTGAATCGTTCCTTTCTGCAGGGGTTAGATTCCAGATGAGGTATGCTACTGGATGTTCTTCCCCATTCATTCCATGGGACAAGACTTCTCCCAGACCCATATCAAAGGTATAGGTTTGTAAGTGAAATTCTTGACTAAACTTGGGGGTGGTCAACACTGCTCCTTTATGCAATGCTACCTTACTCTGTTGAAAAGCTTCCTCTGCCTCTTCATTCCATTTCAGCATGGTGAACTTGGCCCCTTTGCTGAGATGCATAAATGGAGCCGCAAAGTTAATCACAAATCTTGAATAGTATTGTAGAATTCTTAGGGAGGCTCTCACAGTTATTTTCTTATCATTGTCTGGAGCCAGGATTTAATTGCTTACGAGCCTGCACCCAATGCTGTAGCCCAGATGTCTAGCTTCTTCCAGGCCTACGGCACATTTTTTGTCTTGGCTATTCAGCCAGCCTTATGAGGGTAATCTGGAGGTGAGTGGACCTTTTGTCTGTGGGAGTCCCGATAGAATGGGAAACATAGCAACACTGAATGAACCTTGGTTAAGTAGCTGACTATGAAAATCATCATGACCTCGACGTGATTTGAACACGCAACCTTCTGATCTGGAGTCAGACGCGCTACCGTTGCGCCACGAGGTCTACTACGTGGTTTGCCTCAAGTTTTTGGCTACTCGTGTGTCAATGCTTCTGTGGTTGCCCACAGCATGACCTATAGCCTAGATAGCCCTTTGCTGGCTTTGGCATGCATTTCTTGTGCAAGATTGGGCCGGTTAGCTCAGTTGGTTAGAGCGTGGTGCTAAAAACGCTAAGGTTGCGGGTTCGATCCCCGTACGGGCCATTTCTCTTTTATTCCAGTAGCCTCCAACAGCCATGGATTTCTATGTACATCAGCGCTTGGCCTAGATTTCTTTAACCTATTAAACACATAGCAATAATGCCAGTTTTGCTAATGACGCAGATGAATTATTTCTGAGCCACTGTTTAAACTCAGGTCACTTCTTGACTAACAGGGTTCCCCCTAATGGAATCCCCCAAACAAACAGGCAGCACTTGTATATTTTTTAGTGTTCTGTCAGCACTCAGGCCTTTCACCCAGCAGCAGGCTCCCAAAGCACAGACAGAGCAGGAGAGACAGCACTAAGCATCAGTCAGCTTGCATATATCAAGACAGCTAAGATTTATATTGAGATCTGGCTTCAATCTAAGATGTGGCCCAAAGGAATGTAAGCGTTATCCCACCCAAAGCTCTGCAACACTTCAAGGCTCCCAGATCCAGAAAAATACCCACTTAAGATTGTGAGAAAAGAAAAAGTTAGTTTACTCTACATCAGCCACAAGCCCTGGAGCCTCTCAGCATGTATATGATAGAACCATAGGTAAAATCTATAATCCATCCATAATCCATCCATGATTCTGCCAGCCAGTGCCTCACATAGCCTCCCCCTGGGCTCAGAACTTAGGGAGGGAGCACATTTTTCCAACATACAGAGGACGCGTGACAGTCCATCAGCATTCACCTGCTAGGTCACCGGCCTGTGTTCTTCATGCAATATACAGCCTTGCAAAGGGGGAAACCGCCTTGTGACCCTTGCATTGATCCCCCCCTTCTGAGCCTTCCAATGTAGTTGAGAATGGGAGGCGTTTGCCCAAAAGTTAATACCTCAAGGACTCTAGTGGCAATTTATGTCCAGAGACTCCCTTTTCACTATTGAATCGTTCCTTTCTGCAGGGGTTAGATTCCAGATGAGGTATGCTACTGGATGTTCTTCCCCATTCATTCCATGGGACAAGACTTCTCCCAGACCCATATCAAAGGTATAGGTTTGTAAGTGAAATTCTTGACTAAACTTGGGGGTGGTCAACACTGCTCCTTTATGCAATGCTACCTTACTCTGTTGAAAAGCTTCCTCTGCCTCTTCATTCCATTTCAGCATGGTGAACTTGGCCCCTTTGCTGAGATGCATAAATGGAGCCGCAAAGTTAATCACAAATCTTGAATAGTATTGTAGAATTCTTAGGGAGGCTCTCACAGTTATTTTCTTATCATTGTCTGGAGCCAGGATTTAATTGCTTACGAGCCTGCACCCAATGCTGTAGCCCAGATGTCTAGCTTCTTCCAGGCCTACGGCACATTTTTTGTCTTGGCTATTCAGCCAGCCTTATGAGGGTAATCTGGAGGTGAGTGGACCTTTTGTCTGTGGGAGTCCCGATAGAATGGGAAACATAGCAACACTGAATGAACCTTGGTTAAGTAGCTGACTATGAAAATCATCATGACCTCGACGTGATTTGAACACGCAACCTTCTGATCTGGAGTCAGACGCGCTACCGTTGCGCCACGAGGTCTACTACGTGGTTTGCCTCAAGTTTTTGGCTACTCGTGTGTCAATGCTTCTGTGGTTGCCCACAGCATGACCTATAGCCTAGATAGCCCTTTGCTGGCTTTGGCATGCATTTCTTGTGCAAGATTGGGCCGGTTAGCTCAGTTGGTTAGAGCGTGGTGCTAAAAACGCTAAGGTTGCGGGTTCGATCCCCGTACGGGCCATTTCTCTTTTATTCCAGTAGCCTCCAACAGCCATGGATTTCTATGTACATCAGCGCTTGGCCTAGATTTCTTTAACCTATTAAACACATAGCAATAATGCCAGTTTTGCTAATGACGCAGATGAATTATTTCTGAGCCACTGTTTAAACTCAGGTCACTTCTTGACTAACAGGGTTCCCCCTAATGGAATCCCCCAAACAAACAGGCAGCACTTGTATATTTTTTAGTGTTCTGTCAGCACTCAGGCCTTTCACCCAGCAGCAGGCTCCCAAAGCACAGACAGAGCAGGAGAGACAGCACTAAGCATCAGTCAGCTTGCATATATCAAGACAGCTAAGATTTATATTGAGATCTGGCTTCAATCTAAGATGTGGCCCAAAGGAATGTAAGCGTTATCCCACCCAAAGCTCTGCAACACTTCAAGGCTCCCAGATCCAGAAAAATACCCACTTAAGATTGTGAGAAAAGAAAAAGTTAGTTTACTCTACATCAGCCACAAGCCCTGGAGCCTCTCAGCATGTATATGATAGAACCATAGGTAAAATCTATAATCCATCCATAATCCATCCATGATTCTGCCAGCCAGTGCCTCACATAGCCTCCCCCTGGGCTCAGAACTTAGGGAGGGAGCACATTTTTCCAACATACAGAGGACGCGTGACAGTCCATCAGCATTCCCCTGCTAGGTCACCGGCCTGTGTTCTTCATGCAATATACAGCCTTGCAAAGGGGGAAACCGCCTTGTGACCCTTGCATTGATCCCCCCCTTCTGAGCCTTCCAATGTAGTTGAGAATGGGAGGCGTTTGCCCAAAAGTTAATACCTCAAGGACTCTAGTGGCAATTTATGTCCAGAGACTCCCTTTTCACTATTGAATCGTTCCTTTCTGCAGGGGTTAGATTCCAGATGAGGTATGCTACTGGATGTTCTTCCCCATTCATTCCATGGGACAAGACTTCTCCCAGACCCATATCAAAGGTATAGGTTTGTAAGTGAAATTCTTGACTAAACTTGGGGGTGGTCAACACTGCTCCTTTATGCAATGCTACCTTACTCTGTTGAAAAGCTTCCTCTGCCTCTTCATTCCATTTCAGCATGGTGAACTTGGCCCCTTTGCTGAGATGCATAAATGGAGCCGCAAAGTTAATCACAAATCTTGAATAGTATTGTAGAATTCTTAGGGAGGCTCTCACAGTTATTTTCTTATCATTGTCTGGAGCCAGGATTTAATTGCTTACGAGCCTGCACCCAATGCTGTAGCCCAGATGTCTAGCTTCTTCCAGGCCTACGGCACATTTTTTGTCTTGGCTATTCAGCCAGCCTTATGAGGGTAATCTGGAGGTGAGTGGACCTTTTGTCTGTGGGAGTCCCGATAGAATGGGAAACATAGCAACACTGAATGAACCTTGGTTAAGTAGCTGACTATGAAAATCATCATGACCTCGACGTGATTTGAACACGCAACCTTCTGATCTGGAGTCAGACGCACTACCGTTGCGCCACGAGGTCTACTACGTGGTTTGCCTCAAGTTTTTGGCTACTCTTGTGTCAATGCTTCTGTGGTTGCCCACAGCATGACCTATAGCCTAGATAGCCCTTTGCTGGCTTTGGCATGCACTTCTTGTGCAAGATTGGGCCGGTTAGCTCAGTTGGTTAGAGCGTGGTGCTAATAACGCCAAGGTCGCGGGTTCGATCCCCGTACGGGCCATTTCTCTTTTATTCCAGTAGCCTCCAACAGCCATGGATTTCTATGTACATCAGCGCTTGGCCTAGATTTCTTTAACCTATTAAACACATAGCAATAATGCCAGTTTTGCTAATGACGCAGATGAATTATTTCTGAGCCACTGTTTAAACTCAGGTCACTTCTTGACTAACAGGGTTCCCCCTAATGGAATCCCCCAAACAAACAGGCAGCACTTGTATATTTTTTAGTGTTCTGTCAGCACTCAGGCCTTTCACCCAGCAGCAGGCTCCCAAAGCACAGACAGAGCAGGAGAGACAGCACTAAGCATCAGTCAGCTTGCATATATCAAGACAGCTAAGATTTATATTGAGATCTGGCTTCAATCTAAGATGTGGCCCAAAGGAATGTAAGCGTTATCCCACCCAAAGCTCTGCAACACTTCAAGGCTCCCAGATCCAGAAAAATACCCACTTAAGATTGTGAGAAAAGAAAAAGTTAGTTTACTCTACATCAGCCACAAGCTCTGGAGCCTCTCAGCATGTATATGATAGAACCATAGGTAAAATCTATAATCCATCCATAATCCATCCATGATTCTGCCAGCCAGTGCCTCACATAGCCTCCCCCTGGGCTCAGAACTTAGGGAGGGAGCACATTTTTCCAACATACAGAGGACGCGTGACAGTCCATCAGCATTCCCCTGCTAGGTCACCGGCCTGTGTTCTTCATGCAATATACAGCCTTGCAAAGGGGGAAACCGCCTTGTGACCCTTGCATTGATCCCCCCCTTCTGAGCCTTCCAATGTAGTTGAGAATGGGAGGCGTTTGCCCAAAAGTTAATACCTCAAGGACTCTAGTGGCAATTTATGTCCAGAGACTCCCTTTTCACTATTGAATCGTTCCTTTCTGCAGGGGTTAGATTCCAGATGAGGTATGCTACTGGATGTTCTTCCCCATTCATTCCATGGGACAAGACTTCTCCCAGACCCATATCAAAGGTATAGGTTTGTAAGTGAAATTCTTGACTAAACTTGGGGGTGGTCAACACTGCTCCTTTATGCAATGCTACCTTACTCTGTTGAAAAGCTTCCTCTGCCTCTTCATTCCATTTCAGCATGGTGAACTTGGCCCCTTTGCTGAGATGCATAAATGGAGCCGCAAAGTTAATCACAAATCTTGAATAGTATTGTAGAATTCTTAGGGAGGCTCTCACAGTTATTTTCTTATCATTGTCTGGAGCCAGGATTTAATTGCTTACGAGCCTGCACCCAATGCTGTAGCCCAGATGTCTTGCTTCTTCCAGGCCTAAGGCACATTTTTTGGCTTGGCTATTCAGCCAGCCTTATGAGGGTAATCTGGAGGTGAGTGGACCTTTTGTCTGTGGGAGTCCCGATAGAATGGGAAACATAGCAACACTGAATGAACCTTGGTTAAGTAGCTGACTATGAAAATCATCATGACCTCGACGTGATTTGAACACGCAACCTTCTGATCTGGAGTCAGACACGCTACCGTTGCGCCACGAGGTCTACTACGTGGTTTGCCTCAAGTTTTTGGCTACTCTTGTGTCAATGCTTCTGTGGTTGCCCACAGCATGACCTATAGCCTAGATAGCCCTTTGGTGGCTTTGGCATGCATTTCTTGTGCAAGATTGGGCCGGTTAGCTCAGTTGGTTAGAGCGTGGTGCTAATAACGCCAAGGTCGCGGGTTCGATCCCCGTACGGGCCATTTCTCTTTTATTCCAGTAGCCTCCAACAGCCATGGATTTCTATGACCATCGGCGCTTGGCCTAGATTTCTTTAACCTATTAAACACATAGCAATAATGCCATTTTTGCTAATGACGCAGATGAATTCTTTCTGAGCCACTGTTTAAACTCAGGTCACTTCTTGACTAACAGGGTTCCCCCTAATGGAATCCCCCAAACAAACAGGCAGCACTTGTATATTTTTTAGTGTTCTGTCAGCACTCAGGCCTTTCACCCAGCAGCAGGCTCCCAAAGCACAGACAGAGCAGGAGAGACAGCACTAAGCATCAGTCAGCTTGCATATATCAAGACAGCTAAGATTTATACTGAGATCTGGCTTCAATCTAAGATGTGGCCCAAAGGAATGTAAGCGTTATCCCACCCAAAGCTCTGCAACACTTCAAGGCTCCCAGATCCAGAAAAATACCCACTTAAGATTGATTGTGAGAAAAGAAAAAGTTAGTTTACTCTACATCAGCCACAAGCCCTGGAGCCTCTCAGCATGTATATGATAGAACCGTAGGTAAAATCTATAATCCATCCATGATTCTGCCAGCCAGTGCCTCACATAGCCTCCCCCTGGGCTCAGAACTTAGGGAGGGAGCACATTTTTCCAACATACAGAGGACGCGTGACAGTCTATCAGCATTCCCCTGCTAGGTCACCGGCCTGTGTTCTTCATGCAATATACAGCCTTGCAAAGGGGGAAACCGCCTTGTGACCCTTGCATTGATCCCCCTTCTGAGCCTTCCAATGTAGTTGAGAATGGGAGGCGTTTGCCCAAAAGTTAGTACCTCAAGGACTCTAGTGGCAATTTATGTCCAGAGACTCCCTTTTCACTATTGAATCGTTCCTTTCTGCAGGGGTTAGATTCCAGATGAGGTATGCTACTGGATGTTCTTCCCCATTCATTCCATGGGACAAGACTTCTCCCAGACCCATATCAAAGGTATAGGTTTGTAAGTGAAATTCTTGACTAAACTTGGGGGTGGTCAACACTGCTCCTTTATGCAATGCTACCTTACTCTGTTGAAAAGCTTCCTCTGCCTCTTCATTCCATTTCAGCATGGTGAACTTGACCCCTTTGCTGAGATGCATAAATGGAGCCGCAAAGTTAATCACAAAACTTGAATAGTATTGTAGAATTCTTAGGGAGGCTCTCACAGTTATTTTCTTATCATTGTCTGGAGCCAGGATTTAATTGCTTACGAGCCTGCACCCAATGCTGTAGCCCAGATGTCTAGCTTCTTCCAGGCCTACGGCACATTTTTTGTCTTGGCTATTCAGCCAGCCTTATGAGGGTAATCTGGAGGTGAGTGGACCTTTTGTCTGTGGGAGTCCCGATAGAATGGGAAACATAGCAACACTGAATGAACCTTGGTTAAGTAGCTGACTATGAAAATCATCATGACCTCGACGTGATTTGAACACGCAGCCTTCTGATCTGGAGTCAGACGCGCTACCGTTGCGCCACGAGGTCTACTACGTCTTTTGTCTCAAGTTTTTGGCTACTCTTGTGTCAATGCTTCTGTGGTTGCCCACAGCATGAGCTATAGCCTAGATAGCCCTTTGCTGGCTTTGGCATGCATGTCTTGTGCAAGATTGGGTCGGTTAGCTCAGTTGGTTAGAGCGTGGTGTTAATAACGCCAAGGTCGCGGGTTCGATCCCCGTACGGGCCATTTCTCTTTTATTCCAGTAGCCTCCAACAGCCATGGATTTCTATGACCATCGGCGCTTGGCCTCGATTTCTTTAACCTATTAAACACATAGCAATAATGCCAGTTTTGCTAATGACGCAGATGAATTATTTCTGAGCCACTGTTTAAACTCAGGTCACTTCTTGACTAACAGGGTTCCCCCTAATGGAATCCCCCAAACAAACAGGCAGCACTTGTATATTTTTTAGTGTTCTGTCAGCACTCAGGCCTTTCACCCAGCAGCAGGCTCCCAAAGCACAGACAGAGCAGGAGAGACAGCACTAAGCATCAGTCAGCTTGCATATATCAAGACAGCTAAGATTTATATTGAGATCTGGCTTCAATCTAAGATGTGGCTCAAAGGAATGTAAGCGTTATCCCACCCAAAGCTCTGCAACACTTCAAGGCTCCCAGATCCAGAAAAATACCAACTTAAGATTGTGAGAAAAGAAAAAGTTAGTTTACTCTACATCAGCCACAAGCCCTGGAGCCTCTCAGCATGTATATGATAGAACCATAGGTAAAATCTATAATCCATCCATAATCCATCCATGATTCTGCCAGCCAGTGCCTCACATAGCCTCCCCCTGGGCTCAGAACTTAGGGAGGGAGCACATTTTTCCAACATACAGAGGACGCGTGACAGTCTATCAGCATTCCCCTGCTAGGTCACCGGCCTGTGTTCTTCATGCAATATACAGCCTTGCAAAGGGGGAAACCGCCTTTTGACCCTTGCATTGATCCCCCCTTCTGAGCCTTCCAATGTAGTTGAGAATGGGAGGCGTTTGCCCAAAAGTTAATACCTCAAGGACTCTAGTGGCAATTTATGTCCAGAGACTCCCTTTTCACTATTGAATCGTTCCTTTCTGCAGGGGTTAGATTCCAGATGAGGTATGCTACTGGATGTTCTTCCCCATTCATTCCATGGGACAAGACTTCTCCCAGACCCATATCAAAGGTATAGGTTTGTAAGTGAAATTCTTGACTAAACTTGGGGGTGGTCAACACTGCTCCTTTATGCAATGCTACCTTACTCTGTTGAAAAGCTTCCTCTGCCTCTTCATTCCATTTCAGCATGGTGAACTTGGCCCCTTTGCTGAGATGCATAAATGGAGCCGCAAAGTTAATCACAAATCTTGAATAGTATTGTAGAATTCTTAGGGAGGCTCTCACAGTTATTTTCTTATCATTGTCTGGAGCCAGGATTTAATTGCTTACGAGCCTGCACCCAATGCTGTAGCCCAGATGTCTAGCTTCTTCCAGGCCTACGGCACATTTTTTGTCTTGGCTATTCAGCCAGCCTCATGAGGGTAATCTGGAGGTGAGTGGACCTTTTGTCTGTGGGAGTCCCGATAGAATGGGAAACATAGCAACACTGAATGAACCTTGGTTAAGTAGCTGACTATGAAAATCATCATGACCTCGACGTGATTTGAACACGCAACCTTCTGATCTGGAGTCAGACGCGCTACCGTTGCGCCACGAGGTCTACTACGTGGTTTGCCTCAAGTTTTTGGCTACTCTTGTGTCAATGCTTCTGTGGTTGCCCACATCATGACCTATAGCCTAGATAGCCCTTTGCTGGCTTTGGCATGCATTTCTTGTGCAAGATTGGGCCGGTTAGCTCAGTTGTTTAGAGCGTGGTGCTAATAACGCCAAGGTCGCGGGTTCGATCCCCGTACGGGCCATTTCTCTTTTATTCCAGTAGCCTCCAACAGCCATGGATTTCTATGTACATCAGCGCTTGGCCTAGATTTCTTTAACCTATTAAACACATAGCAATAATGCCAGTTTTGCTAATGACGCAGATGAATTATTTCTGAGCCACTGTTTAAACTCAGGTCACTTCTTGACTAACAGGGTTCCCCCTAATGGAATCCCCCAAACAAACAGGCAGCACTTGTATATTTTTTAGTGTTCTGTCAGCACTCAGGCCTTTCACCCAGCAGCAGGCTCCCAAAGCACAGACAGAGCAGGAGAGACAGCACTAAGCATCAGTCAGCTTGCATATATCAAGACAGCTAAGATTTATATTGAGATCTGGCTTAAATCTAAGATGTGGCCCAAAGGAATGTAAGCGTTATCCCACCCAAAGCTCTGCAACACTTCAAGGCTCCCAGATCCAGAAAAATACCCACTTAAGATTGTGAGAAAAGAAAAAGTTAGTTTACTCTACATCAGCCACAAGCCCTGGAGCCTCTCAGCATGTATATGATAGAACCATAGGTAAAATCTATAATCCATCCATAATCCATCCATGATTCTGCCAGCCAGTGCCTCACATAGCCTCCCCCTGGGCTCAGAACTTAGGGAGGGAGCAGATTTTTCCAACATACAGAGGACGCGTGACAGTCCATCAGCATTCCCCTGCTAGGTCACCGGCCTGTGTTCTTCATGCAATATACAGCCTTGCAAAGGGGGAAACCGCCTTGTGACCCTTGCATTGATCCCCCCCTTCTGAGCCTTCCAATGTAGTTGAGAATGGGAGGCGTTTGCCCAAAAGTTAATACCTCAAGGACTCTAGTGGCAATTTATGTCCAGAGACTCCCTTTTCACTATTGAATCGTTCCTTTCTGCAGGGGTTAGATTCCAGATGAGGTATGCTACTGGATGTTCTTCCCCATTCATTCCATGGGACAAGACTTCTCCCAGACCCATATCAAAGGTATAGGTTTGTAAGTGAAATTCTTGACTAAACTTGGGGGTGGTCAACACTGCTCCTTTATGCAATGCTACCTTACTCTGTTGCAAAGCTTCCTCTGCCTCTTCATTCCATTTCAGCATGGTGAACTTGGCCCCTTTGCTGAGATGCATAAATGGAGCCGCAAAGTTAATCACAAATCTTGAATAGTATTGTAGAATTCTTAGGGAGGCTCTCACAGTTATTTTCTTATCATTGTCTGGAGCCAGGATTTAATTGCTTACGAGCCTGCACCCAATGCTGTAGCCCAGATGTCTAGCTTCTTCCAGGCCTACGGCACATTTTTTGTCTTGGCTATTCAGCCAGCCTTATGAGGGTAATCTGGAGGTGAGTGGACCTTTTGTCTGTGGGAGTCCCGATAGAATGGGAAACATAGCAACACTGAATGAACCTTGGTTAAGTAGCTGACTATGAAAATCATCATGACCTCGACGTGATTTGAACACGCAACCTTCTGATCTGGAGTCAGACGCGCTACCGTTGCACCACGAGGTCTACTACGTGGTTTGCCTCAAGTTTTTGGCTACTCTTGTGTCAATGCTTCTGTGGTTGCCCACAGCATGACCTATAGCCTAGATAGCCCTTTGCTGGCTTTGGCATGCATTTCTTGTTCAAGATTGGGCCGGTTAGCTCAGTTGGTTAGAGCGTGGTGCTAATAACGCCAAGGTCGTGGGTTCGATCCCCGTACGGGCCATTTCTCTTATATTCCAGTAGCCTCCAACAGCCATGGATTTCTATGTACATCAGCGCTTGGCCTAGATTTCTTTAACCTATTAAACACATAGCAATAATGCCAGTTTTGCTAATGACGCAGATGAATTATTTCTGAGCCACTGTTTAAACTCAGGTCACTTCTTGACTAACAGGGTTCCCCCTAATGGAATCCCCCAAACAAACAGGCAGCACTTGTATATTTTTTAGTGTTCTGTCAGCACTCAGGCCTTTCACCCAGCAGCAGGCTCCCAAAGCACAGACAGAGCAGGAGAGACAGCACTAAGCATCAGTCAGCTTGCATATATCAAGACAGCTAAGATTTATATTGAGATCTGGCTTCAATCTAAGATGTGGCCCAAAGGAATGTAAGCGTTATCCCACCCAAAGCTCTGCAACACTTCAAGGCTCCCAGATCCAGAAAAATACCCACTTAAGATTGTGAGAAAAGAAAAAGTTAGTTTACTCTACATCAGCCACAAGCCCTGGAGCCTCTCAGCATGTATATGATAGAACCATAGGTAAAATCTATAATCCATCCATAATCCATCCATGATTCTGCCAGCCAGTGCCTCACATAGCCTCCCCCTTGGCTCAGAACTTAGGGAGGGAGCACATTTTTCCAACATACAGAGGACGCGTGACAGTCCATCAGCATTCCCCTGCTAGGTCACCGGCCTGTGTTCTTCATGCAATATACAGCCTTGCAAAGGGGGAAACTGCCTTGTGACCCTTGCATTGATCCCCCCCTTCTGAGCCTTCCAATGTAGTTGAGAATGGGAGGCGTTTGCCCAAAAGTTAATACCTCAAGGACTCTAGTGGCAATTTATGTCCAGAGACTCCCTTTTCACTATTGAATCGTTCCTTTCTGCAGGGGTTAGATTCCAGATGAGGTATGCTACTGGATGTTCTTCCCCATTCATTCCATGGGACAAGACTTCTCCCAGACCCATATCAAAGGTATAGGTTTGTAAGTGAAATTCTTGACTAAACTTGGGGGTGATCAACACTGCTCCTTTATGCAATGCTACCTTACTCTGTTGAAAAGCTTCCTCTGCCTCTTCATTCCATTTCAGCATGGTGAACTTGGCCCCTTTGCTGAGATGCATAAATGGAGCCGCAAAGTTAATCACAAATCTTGAATAGTATTGTAGAATTCTTAGGGAGGCTCTCACAGTTATTTTCTTATCATTGTCTGGAGCCAGGATTTAATTGCTTACGAGCCTGCACCCAATGCTGTAGCCCAGATGTCTAGCTTCTTCCAGGCCTACGGCACATTTTTTGTCTTGGCTATTCAGCCAGCCTTATGAGGGTAATCTGGAGGTGAGTGGACCTTTTGTCTGTGGGAGTCCCGATACAATGGGAAACATAGCAACACTGAATGAACCTTGGTTAAGTAGCTGACTATGAAAATCATCATGACCTTGACGTGATTTGAACACGCAACCTTCTGATCTGGAGTCAGACGCGCTACCGTTGCGCCACGAGGTCTACTACGTGGTTTGCCTCAAGTTTTTGGCTACTCTTGTGTCAATGCTTCTGTGGTTGCCCACAGCATGACCTATAGCCTAGATAGCCCTTTGCTGGCTTTGGCATGCATTTCTTGTGCAAGATTGGGCCGGTTAGCTCAGTTGGTTAGAGCGTGGTGCTAATAACGCCAAGGTCGTGGGTTCGATCCCCGTACGGGCCATTTCTCTTTTATTCCAGTAGCCTCCAACAGCCATGGATTTCTATGTACATCAGCGCTTGGCCTAGATTTCTTTAACCTATTAAACACATAGCAATAATGCCAGTTTTGCTAATGACGCAGATGAATTATTTCTGAGCCACTGTTTAAACTCAGGTCACTTCTTGACTAACAGGGTTCCCCCTAATGGAATCCCCCAAACAAACAGGCAGCACTTGTATATTTTTTAGTGTTCTGTCAGCACTCAGGTCTTTCACCCAGCAGCAGGCTCCCAAAGCACAGACAGAGCAGGAGAGACAGCACTAAGCATCAGTCAGCTTGCATATATCAAGACAGCTAAGATTTATATTGAGATCTGGCTTCAATCTAAGATGTGGCCCAAAGGAATGTAAGCGTTATCCCACCCAAAGCTCTGCAACACTTCAAGGCTCCCAGATCCAGAAAAATACCCACTTAAGATTGTGAGAAAAGAAAAAGTTAGTTTACTCTACATCAGCCACAAGCCCTGGAGCCTCTCAGCATGTATATGATAGAACCATAGGTAAAATCTATAATCCATCCATAATCCATCCATGATTCTGCCAGCCAGTGCCTCACATAGCCTCCCCCTGGGCTCAGAACTTAGGGAGGGAGCACATTTTTCCAACATACAGAGGACGCGTGACAGTCCATCAGCATTCCCCTGCTAGGTCACCGGCCTGTGTTCTTCATGCAATATACAGCCTTGCAAAGGGGGAAACCGCCTTGTGACCCTTGCATTGATCCCCCCCTTCTGAGCCTTCCAATGTAGTTGAGAATGGGAGGCGTTTGCCCAAAAGTTAATACCTCAAGGACTCTAGTGGCAATTTATGTCCAGAGACTCCCTTTTCACTATTGAATCGTTCCTTTCTGCAGGGGTTAGATTCCAGATGAGGTATGCTACTGGATGTTCTTCCCCATTCATTCCATGGGACAAGACTTCTCCCAGACCCATATCAAAGGTATAGGTTTGTAAGTGAAATTCTTGACTAAACTTGGGGGTGGTCAACACTGCTCCTTTATGCAATGCTACCTTACTCTGTTGAAAAGCTTCCTCTGCCTCTTCATTCCATTTCAGCATGGTGAACTTGGCCCCTTTGCTGAGATGCATAAATGGAGCCGCAAAGTTAATCACAAATCTTGAATAGTATTGTAGAATTCTTAGGGAGGCTCTCACAGTTATTTTCTTATCATTGTCTGGAGCCAGGATTTAATTGCTTACGAGCCTGCACCCAATGCTGTAGCCCAGATGTCTAGCTTCTTCCAGGCCTACGGCACATTTTTTGTCTTGGCTATTCAGCCAGCCTTATGAGGGTAATCTGGAGGTGAGTGGACCTTTTGTCTGTGGGAGTCCCGATAGAATGGGAAACATAGCAACACTGAATGAACCTTGGTTAAGTAGCTGACTATGAAAATCATCATGACCTCGACGTGATTTGAACACGCAACCTTCTGATCTGGAGTCAGACACGCTACCGTTGCGCCACGAGGTCTACTACGTGGTTTGCCTCAAGTTTTTGGCTACTCTTGTGTCAATGCTTCTGTGGTTGCCCACAGCATGACCTATAGCCTAGATAGCCCTTTGCTGGCTTTGGCATGCTTTTCTTGTGCAAGATTGGGCCGGTTAGCTCAGTTGGTTAGAGCGTGGTGCTAATAACGCCAAGGTCGCGGGTTCGATCCCCGTACGGGCCATTTCTCTTTTATTCCAGTAGCCTCCAACAGCCATGGATTTCTATGTACATCAGCGCTTGGCCTAGATTTCTTTAACCTATTAAACACATAGCAATAATGCCAGTTTTGCTAATGACGCAGATGAATTATTTCTGAGCCACTGTTTAAACTCAGGTCACTTCTTGACTAACAGGGTTCCCCCTAATGGAATCCCCCAAACAAACAGGCAGCACTTGTATATTTTTTAGTGTTCTGTCAGCACTCAGGCCTTTCACCCAGCAGCAGGCTCCCAAAGCACAGACAGAGCAGGAGAGACAGCACTAAGCATCAGTCAGCTTGCATATATCAAGACAGCTAAGATTTATATTGAGATCTGGCTTCAATCTAAGATGTGGCCCAAAGGAATGTAAGCGTTATCCCACCCAAAGCTCTGCAACACTTCAAGGCTCCCAGATCCAGAAAAATACCCACTTAAGATTGTGAGAAAAGAAAAAGTTAGTTTACTCTACATCAGCCACAAGCCCTGGAGCCTCTCAGCATGTATATGATAGAACCATAGGTAAAATCTATAATCCATCCATAATCCATCCATGATTCTGCCAGCCAGTGCCTCACATAGCCTCCCCCTGGGCTCAGAACTTAGGGAGGGAGCACATTTTTCCAACATACAGAGGACGCGTGACAGTCCATCAGCATTCCCCTGCTAGGTCACCGGCCTGTGTTCTTCATGCAATATACAGCCTTGCAAAGGGGGAAACCGCCTTGTGACCCTTGCATTGATCCCCCCCTTCTGAGCCTTCCAATGTAGTTGAGAATGGGAGGCGTTTGCCCAAAAGTTAATACCTCAAGGACTCTAGTGGCAATTTATGTCCAGAGACTCCCTTTTCACTATTGAATCGTTCCTTTCTGCAGGGGTTAGATTCCAGATGAGGTATGCTACTGGATGTTCTTCCCCATTCATTCCATGGGACAAGACTTCTCCCAGACCCATATCAAAGGTATAGGTTTGTAAGTGAAATTCTTGACTAAACTTGGGGGTGGTCAACACTGCTCCTTTATGCAATGCTACCTTACTCTGTTGAAAAGCTTCCTCTGCCTCTTCATTCCATTTCAGCATGGTGAACTTGGCCCCATTTGCTGAGATGCATAAATGGAGCTGCAAAGTTAATCACAAATCTTGAATAGTATTGTAGAATTCTTAGGGAGGCTCTCACAGTTATTTTCTTATCATTGTCTGGAGCCAGGATTTAATTGCTTACGAGCCTGCACCCAATGCTGTAGCCCAGATGTCTAGCTTCTTCCAGGCCTACGGCACATTTTTTGTCTTGGCTATTCAGCCAGCCTTATGAGGGTAATCTGGAGGTGAGTGGACCTTTTGTCTGTGGGAGTCCCGATAGAATGGGAAACATAGCAACACTGAATGAACCTTGGTTAAGTAGCTGACTATGAAAATCATCATGACCTCGACGTGATTTGAACACGCAACCTTCTGATCTGGAGTCAGACGCGCTACCGTTGCGCCATGAGGTCTACTACGTGGTTTGCCTCAAGTTTTTGGCTACTCTTGTGTCAATGCTTCTGTGGTTGCCCACAGCATGACCTAAAGCCTAGATAGCCCTTTGCTGGCTTTGGCATGCATTTCTTGTGCAAGATTGGGCCGGTTAGCTCAGTTGGTTAGAGCGTGGTGCTAATAACGCCAAGGTCGCGGGTTCGATCCCCGTACGGGCCATTTCTCTTTTATTCCAGTAGCCTCCAACAGCCATGGATTTCTATGTACATCAGCGCTTGGCCTAGATTTCTTTAACCTATTAAACACATAGCAATAATGCCAGTTTTGCTAATGACGCAGATGAATTATTTCTGAGCCACTGTTTAAACTCAGGTCACTTCTTGACTAACAGGGTTCCCCCTAATGGAATCCCCCAAACAAACAGGCAGCACTTGTATATTTTTTAGTGTTCTGTCAGCACTCAGGCCTTTCACCCAGCAGCAGGCTCCCAAAGCACAGACAGAGCAGGAGAGACAGCACTAAGCATCAGTCAGCTTGCATATATCAAGACAGCTAAGATTTATATTGAGATCTGGCTTCAATCTAAGATGTGGCCCAAAGGAATGTAAGCGTTATCCCACCCAAAGCTCTGCAACACTTCAAGGCTCCCAGATCCAGAAAAATACCCACTTAAGATTGTGAGAAAAGAAAAAGTTAGTTTACTCTACATCAGCCACAAGCCCTGGAGCCTCTCAGCATGTATATGATAGAACCATAGGTAAAATCTATAATCCATCCATAATCCATCCATGATTCGTCCAGCCAGTGCCTCACATAGCCTCCCCCTGAGCTCAGAACTTAGGGAGGGAGCACATTTTTCCAACATACAGAGGACGCGTGACAGTCCATCAGCATTCCCCTGCTAGGTCACCGGCCTGTGTTCTTCATGCAATATACAGCCTTGCAAAGGGGGAAACCGCCTTGTGACCCTTGCATTGATCCCCCCCTTCTGAGCCTTCCAATGTAGTTGAGAATGGGAGGCGTTTGCCCAAAAGTTAATACCTCAAGGACTCTAGTGGCAATTTATGTCCAGAGACTCCCTTTTCACTATTGAATCGTTCCTTTCTGCAGGGGTTAGATTCCAGATGAGGTATGCTACTGGATGTTCTTCCCCATTCATTCCATGGGACAAGACTTCTCCCAGACCCATATCAAAGGTATAGGTTTGTAAGTGAAATTCTTGACTAAACTTGGGGGTGGTCAACACTGCTCCTTTATGCAATGCTACCTTACTCTGTTGAAAAGCTTCCTCTGCCTCTTCATTCCATTTCAGCATGGTGAACTTGGCCCCATTTGCTGAGATGCATAAATGGAGCTGCAAAGTTACTCACAAATCTTGAATAGTATTGTAGAATTCTTAGGGAGGCTCTCACAGTTATTTTCTTATCATTGTCTGGAGCCAGGATTTAATTGCTTACGAGCCTGCACCCAATGCTGTAGCCCAGATGTCTAGCTTCTTCCAGGCCTACGGCACATTTTTTGTCTTGGCTATTCAGCCAGCCTTATGAGGGTAATCTGGAGGTGAGTGGACCTTTTGTCTGTGGGAGTCCCGTTAGAATGGGAAACATAGCAACACTGAATGAACCTTGGTTAAGTAGCTGACTATGAAAATCATCATGACCTCGACGTGATTTGAACACGCAACCTTCTGATCTGGAGTCAGACGCGCTACCGTTGCGCCACGAGGTCTACTACGTGGTTTGCCTCAAGTTTTTGGCTACTCTTGTGTCAATGCTTCTGTGGTTGCCCACAGCATGACCTATAGCCTAGATAGCCCTTTGCTGGCTTTGGCATGCATTTCTTGTGCAAGATTGGGCCGGTTAGCTCAGTTGGTTAGAGCGTGGTGCTAATAATGCCAAGGTCGCGGGTTCGATCCCCGTACGGGCCATTTCTCTTTTATTCCAGTAGCCTCCAACAGCCATGGATTTCTATGTACATCAGCGCTTGGCCTAGATTTCTTTAACCTATTAAACACATAGCAATAATGCCAGTTTTGCTAATGACGCAGATGAATTATTTCTGAGCCACTGTTTAAACTCAGGTCACTTCTTGACTAACAGGGTTCCCCCTAATGGAATCCCCCAAACAAACAGGCAGCACTTGTATATTTTTTAGTGTTCTGTCAGCACTCAGGCCTTTCACCCAGCAGCAGGCTCCCAAAGCACAGACAGAGCAGGAGAGACAGCACTAAGCATCAGTCAGCTTGCATATATCAAGACAGCTAAGATTTATATTGAGATCTGGCTTCAATCTAAGATGTGGCCCAAAGGAATGTAAGCGTTATCCCACCCAAAGCTCTGCAACACTTCAAGGCTCCCAGATCCAGAAAAATACCCACTTAAGATTGTGAGAAAAGAAAAAGTTAGTTTACTCTACATCAGCCACAAGCCCTGGAGCCTCTCAGCATGTATATGATAGAACCATAGGTAAAATCTATAATCCATCCATAATCCATCCATGATTCTGCCAGCCAGTGCCTCACATAGCCTCCCCCTGGGCTCAGAACTTAGGGAGGGAGCACATTTTTCCAACATACAGAGGACGCGTGACAGTCCATCAGCATTCCCCTGCTAGGTCACCGGCCTGTGTTCTTCATGCAATATACAGCCTTGCAAAGGGGGAAACCGCCTTGTGACCCTTGCATTGATCCCCCCCTTCTGAGCCTTCCAATGTAGTTGAGAATGGGAGGCGTTTGCCCAAAAGTTAATACCTCAAGGACTCTAGTGGCAATTTATGTCCAGAGACTCCCTTTTCACTATTGAATCGTTCCTTTCTGCAGGGGTTAGATTCCAGATGAGGTATGCTACTGGATGTTCTTCCCCATTCATTCCATGGGACAAGACTTCTCCCAGACCCATATCAAAGGTATAGGTTTGTAAGTGAAATTCTTGACTAAACTTGGGGGTGGTCAACACTGCTCCTTTATGCAATGCTACCTTACTCTGTTGAAAAGCTTCCTCTGCCTCTTCATTCCATTTCAGCATGGTGAACTTGGCCCCTTTGCTGAGATGCATAAATGGAGCCGCAAAGTTAATCACAAATCTTGAATAGTATTGTAGAATTCTTAGGGAGGCTCTCACAGTTATTTTCTTATCATTGTCTGGAGCCAGGATTTAATTGCTTACGAGCCTGCACCCAATGCTGTAGCCCAGATGTCTAGCTTCTTCCAGGCCTACGGCACATTTTTTGTCTTGGCTATTCAGCCAGCCTTATGAGGGTAATCTGGAGGTGAGTGGACCTTTTGTCTGTGGGAGTCCCAATAGAATGGGAAACATAGCAACACTGAATGAACCTTGGTTAAGTAGCTGACTATGAAAATCATCATGACCTCGACGTGATTTGAACACGCAACCTTCTGATCTGGAGTCAGACGCGCTACCGTTGCGCCACGAGGTCTACTACGTGGTTTGCCTCAAGTTTTTGGCTACTCTTGTGTCAATGCTTCTGTGGTTGCCCACAGCATGACCTATAGCCTAGATAGCCCTTTGCTGGCTTTGGCATGCATTTCTTGTGCAAGATTGGGCCGGTTAGCTCAGTTGGTTAGAGCGTGGTGCTAATAACGCCAAGGTCGTGGGTTCGATCCCCGTACGGGCCATTTCTCTTTTATTCCAGTAGCCTCCAACAGCCATGGATTTCTATGTACATCAGCGCTTGGCCTAGATTTCTTTAACCTATTAAACACATAGCAATAATGCCAGTTTTGCTAATGACGCAGATGAATTATTTCTGAGCCACTGTTTAAACTCAGGTCACTTCTTGACTAACAGGGTTCCCCCTAATGGAATCCCCCAAACAAACAGGCAGCACTTGTATATTTTTTAGTGTTCTGTCAGCACTCAGGCCTTTCACCCAGCAGCAGGCTCCCAAAGCACAGACAGAGCAGGAGAGACAGCACTAAGCATCAGTCAGCTTGCATATATCAAGACAGCTAAGATTTATATTGAGATCTGGCTTCAATCTAAGATGTGGCCCAAAGGAATGTAAGCGTTATCCCACCCAAAGCTCTGCAACACTTCAAGGCTCCCAGATCCAGAAAAATACCCACTTAAGATTGTGAGAAAAGAAAAAGTTAGTTTACTCTACATCAGCCACAAGCCCTGGAGCCTCTCAGCATGTATATGATAGAACCATAGGTAAAATCTATAATCCATCCATAATCCATCCATGATTCTGCCAGCCAGTGCCTCACATAGCCTCCCCCTGGGCTCAGAACTTAGGGAGGGAGCACATTTTTCCAACATACAGAGGACGCGTGACAGTCCATCAGCATTCCCCTGCTAGGTCACCGGCCTGTGTTCTTCATGCAATATACAGCCTTGCAAAGGGGGAAACCGCCTTGTGACCCTTGCATTGATCCCCCCCTTCTGAGCCTTCCAATGTAGTTGAGAATGGGAGGCGTTTGCCCAAAAGTTAATACCTCAAGGACTCTAGTGGCAATTTATGTCCAGAGACTCCCTTTTCACTATTGAATCGTTCCTTTCTGCAGGGGTTAGATTCCAGATGAGGTATGCTACTGGATGTTCTTCCCCATTCATTCCATGGGACAAGACTTCTCCCAGACCCATATCAAAGGTATAGGTTTGTAAGTGAAATTCTTGACTAAACTTGGGGGTGGTCAACACTGCTCCTTTATGCAATGCTACCTTACTCTGTTGAAAAGCTTCCTCTGCCTCTTCATTCCATTTCAGCATGGTGAACTTGGCCCCTTTGCTGAGATGCATAAATGGAGCCGCAAAGTTAATCACAAATCTTGAATAGTATTGTAGAATTCTTAGGGAGGCTCTCACAGTTATTTTCTTATCATTGTCTGGAGCCAGGATTTAATTGCTTACGAGCCTGCACCCAATGCTGTAGCCCAGATGTCTAGCTTCTTCCAGGCCTACGGCACATTTTTTGTCTTGGCTATTCAGCCAGCCTTATGAGGATAATCTGGAGGTGAGTGGACCTTTTGTCTGTGGGAGTCCCGATAGAATGGGAAACATAGCAACACTGAATGAACCTTGGTTAAGTAGCTGACTATGAAAATCATCATGACCTCGACGTGATTTGAACACGCAACCTTCTGATCTGGAGTCAGACGCGCTACCGTTGCGCCACGAGGTCTACTACGTGGTTTGCCTCAAGTTTTTGGCTACTCTTGTGTCAATGCTTCTGTGGTTGCCCACAGCATGACCTATAGCCTAGATAGCCCTTTGCTGGCTTTGGCATGCATTTCTTGTGCAAGATTGGGCCGGTTAGCTCAGTTGGTTAGAGCGTGGTGCTAATAACGCCAAGGTCGCGGGTTCGATCCCCGTACGGGCCGTTTCTCTTTTATTCCAGTAGCTTCCAACAGCCATGGATTTCTATGTACATCAGCGCTTGGCCTAGATTTCTTTAACCTATTAAACACATAGCAATAATGCCAGTTTTGCTAATGACGCAGATGAATTATTTCTGAGCCACTGTTTAAACTCAGGTCACTTCTTGACTAACAGGGTTCCCCCTAATGGAATCCCCCAAACAAACAGGCAGCACTTGTATATTTTTTAGTGTTCTGTCAGCACTCAGGCCTTTCACCCAGCAGCAGGCTCCCAAAGCACAGACAGAGCAGGAGAGACAGCACTAAGCATCAGTCAGCTTGCATATATCAAGACAGCTAAGATTTATATTGAGATCTGGCTTCAATCTAAGATGTGGCCCAAAGGAATGTAAGCGTTATCCCACCCAAAGCTCTGCAACACTTCAAGGCTCCCAGATCCAGAAAAATACCCACTTAAGATTGTGAGAAAAGAAAAAGTTAGTTTACTCTACATCAGCCACAAGCCCTGGAGCCTCTCAGCATGTATATGATAGAACCATAGGTAAAATCTATAATCCATCCATAATCCATCCATGATTCTGCCAGCCAGTGCCTCACATAGCCTCCCCCTGGGCTCAGAACTTAGGGAGGGAGCACATTTTTCCAACATACAGAGGACGCGTGACAGTCCATCAGCATTCCCCTGCTAGGTCACCGGCCTGTGTTCTTCATGCAATATACAGCCTTGCAAAGGGGGAAACCGCCTTGTGACCCTTGCATTGATCCCCCCCTTCTGAGCCTTCCAATGTAGTTGAGAATGGGAGGCGTTTGCCCAAAAGTTAATACCTCAAGGACTCTAGTGGCAATTTATGTCCAGAGACTCCCTTTTCACTATTGAATCGTTCCTTTCTGCAGGGGTTAGATTCCAGATGAGGTATGCTACTGGATGTTCTTCCCCATTCATTCCATGGGACAAGACTTCTCCCAGACCCATATCAAAGGTATAGGTTTGTAAGTGAAATTCTTGACTAAACTTGGGGGTGGTCAACACTGCTCCTTTATGCAATGCTACCTTACTCTGTTGAAAAGCTTCCTCTGCCTCTTCATTCCATTTCAGCATGGTGAACTTGGCCCCATTTGCTGAGATGCATAAATGGAGCTGCAAAGTTAATCACAAATCTTGAATAGTATTGTAGAATTCTTAGGGAGGCTCTCACAGTTATTTTCTTATCATTGTCTGGAGCCAGGATTTAATTGCTTACGAGCCTGCACCCAATGCTGTAGCCCAGATGTCTAGCTTCTTCCAGGCCTACGGCACATTTTTTGTCTTGGCTATTCAGCCAGCCTTATGAGGGTAATCTGGAGGTGAGTGGACCTTTTGTCTGTGGGAGTCCCGATAGAATGGGAAACATAGCAACACTGAATGAACCTTGGTTAAGTAGCTGACTATGAAAATCATCATGACCTCGACGTGATTTGAACACGCAACCTTCTGATCTGGAGTCAGACGCGCTACCGTTGCGCCACAAGGTCTACTACGTGGTTTGCCTCAAGTTTTTGGCTACTCTTGTGTCAATGCTTCTGTGGTTGCCCACAGCATGACCTATAGCCTAGATAGCCCTTTGCTGGCTTTGGCATGCATTTCTTGTGCAAGATTGTGCCGGTTAGCTCAGTTGGTTAGAGCGTGGTGCTAATAACGCCAAGGTCGCGGGTTCGATCCCTGTACGGGCCATTTCTCTTTTATTCCAGTAGCCTCCAACAGCCATGGATTTCTATGTACATCAGCGCTTGGCCTAGATTTCTTTAACCTATTAAACACATAGCAATAATGCCAGTTTTGCTAATGACGCAGATGAATTATTTCTGAGCCACTGTTTAAACTCAGGTCACTTCTTGACTAACAGGGTTCCCCCTAATGGAATCCCCCAAACAAACAGGCAGCACTTGTATATTTTTTAGTGTTCTGTCAGCACTCAGGCCTTTCACCCAGCAGCAGGCTCCCAAAGCACAGACAGAGCAGGAGAGACAGCACTAAGCATCAGTCAGCTTGCATATATCAAGACAGCTAAGATTTATATTGAGATCTGGCTTCAATCTAAGATGTGGCCCAAAGGAATGTAAGCGTTATCCCACCCAAAGCTCTGCAACACTTCAAGGCTTCCAGATCCAGAAAAATACCCACTTAAGATTGTGAGAAAAGAAAAAGTTAGTTTACTCTACATCAGCCACAAGCCCTGGAGCCTCTCAGCATGTATATGATAGAACCATAGGTAAAATCTATAATCCATCCATAATCCATCCATGATTCTGCCAGCCAGTGCCTCACATAGCCTCCCCCTGGGCTCAGAACTTAGGGAGGGAGCACATTTTTCCAACATACAGAGGACGCGTGACAGTCCATCAGCATTCCCCTGCTAGGTCACCGGCCTGTGTTCTTCATGCAATATACAGCCTTGCAAAGGGGGAAACCGCCTTGTGACCCTTGCATTGATCCCCCCCTTCTGAGCCTTCCAATGTAGTTGAGAATGGGAGGCGTTTGCCCAAAAGTTAATACCTCAAGGACTCTAGTGGCAATTTATGTCCAGAGACTCCCTTTTCACTATTGAATCGTTCCTTTCTGCAGGGGTTAGATTCCAGATGAGGTATGCTACTGGATGTTCTTCCCCATTCATTCCATGGGACAAGACTTCTCCCAGACCCATATCAAAGGTATAGGTTTGTAAGTGAAATTCTTGACTAAACTTGGGGGTGGTCAACACTGCTCCTTTATGCAATGCTACCTTACTCTGTTGAAAAGCTTCCTCTGCCTCTTCATTCCATTTCAGCATGGTGAACTTGGCCCCATTTGCTGAGATGCATAAATGGAGCTGCAAAGTTACTCACAAATCTTGAATAGTATTGTAGAATTCTTAGGGAGGCTCTCACAGTTATTTTCTTATCATTGTCTGGAGCCAGGATTTAATTGCTTACGAGCCTGCACCCAATGCTGTAGCCCAGATGTCTAGCTTCTTCCAGGCCTACGGCACATTTTTTGTCTTGGCTATTCAGCCAGCCTTATGAGGGTAATCTGGAGGTGAGTGGACCTTTTGTCTGTGGGAGTCCCGATAGAATGGGAAACATAGCAACACTGAATGAACCTTGGTTAAGTAGCTGACTATGAAAATCATCATGACCTCGACGTGATTTGAACACGCAACCTTCTGATCTGGAGTCAGACGCGCTACCGTTGCGCCACGAGGTCTACTACGTGGTTTGCCTCAAGTTTTTGGCTACTCTTGTGTCAATGCTTCTGTGGTTGCCCACAGCATGACCTATAGCCTAGATAGCCCTTTGCTGGCTTTGGCATGCATTTCTTCTGCAAGATTGGGCCGGTTAGCTCAGTTGGTTAGAGCGTGGTGCTAATAACGCCAAGGTCGCGGGTTCGATCCCCGTACGGGCCATTTCTCTTTTATTCCAGTAGCCTCCAACAGCCATGGATTTCTATGTACATCAGCGCTTGGCCTAGATTTCTTTAACCTATTAAACACATAGCAATAATGCCAGTTTTGCTAATGACGCAGATGAATTATTTCTGAGCCACTGTTTAAACTCAGGTCACTTCTTGACTAACAGGGTTCCCCCTAATGGAATCCCCCAAACAAACAGGCAGCACTTGTATATTTTTTAGTGTTCTGTCAGCACTCAGGCCTTTCACCCAGCAGCAGGCTCCCAAAGCACAGACAGAGCAGGAGAGACAGCACTAAGCATCAGTCAGCTTGCATATATCAAGACAGCTAAGATTTATATTGAGATCTGGCTTCAATCTAAGATGTGGCCCAAAGGAATGTAAGCGTTATCCCACCCAAAGCTCTGCAACACTTCAAGGCTCCCAGATCCAGAAAAATACCCACTTAAGATTGTGAGAAAAGAAAAAGTTAGTTTACTCTACATCAGCCACAAGCCCTGGAGCCTCTCAGCATGTATATGATAGAACCATAGGTAAAATCTATAATCCATCCATAATCCATCCATGATTCTGCCAGCCAGTGCCTCACATAGCCTCCCCCTGGGCTCAGAACTTAGGGAGGGAGCACATTTTTCCAACATACAGAGGACGCGTGACAGTCCATCAGCATTCCCCTGCTAGGTCACCGGCCTGTGTTCTTCATGCAATATACAGCCTTGCAAAGGGGGAAACCGCCTTGTGACCCTTGCATTGATCCCCCCCTTCTGAGCCTTCCAATGTAGTTGAGAATGGGAGGCGTTTGCCCAAAAGTTAATACCTCAAGGACTCTAGTGGCAATTTATGTCCAGAGACTCCCTTTTCACTATTGAATCGTTCCTTTCTGCAGGGGTTAGATTCCAGATGAGGTATGCTACTGGATGTTCTTCCCCATTCATTCCATGGGACAAGACTTCTCCCAGACCCATATCAAAGGTATAGGTTTGTAAGTGAAATTCTTGACTAAACTTGGGGGTGGTCAACACTGCTCCTTTATGCAATGCTACCTTACTCTGTTGAAAAGCTTCCTCTGCCTCTTCATTCCATTTCAGCATGGTGAACTTGGCCCCATTTGCTGAGATGCATAAATGGAGCCGCAAAGTTAATCACAAATCTTGAATAGTATTGTAGAATTCTTAGGGAGGCTCTCACAGTTATTTTCTTATCATTGTCTGGAGCCAGGATTTAATTGCTTACGAGCCTGCACCCAATGCTGTAGCCCAGATGTCTAGCTTCTTCCAGGCCTACGGCACATTTTTTGTCTTGGCTATTCAGCCAGCCTTATGAGGGTAATCTGGAGGTGAGTGGACCTTTTGTCTGTGGGAGTCCCGATAGAATGGGAAACATAGCAACACTGAATGAACCTTGGTTAAGTAGCTGACTGTGAAAATCATCATGACCTCGACGTGATTTGAACACGCAACCTTCTGATCTGGAGTCAGACGCGCTACCGTTGCGCCACGAGGTCTACTACGTGGTTTGCCTCAAGTTTTTGGCTACTCTTGTGTCAATGCTTCTGTGGTTGCCCACAGCATGACCTATAGCCTAGATAGCCCTTTGCTGGCTTTGGCATGCATTACTTGTGCAAGATTGGGCCGGTTAGCTCAGTTGGTTAGAGCGTGGTGCTAATAACGCCAAGGTCGCGGGTTCGATCCCCGTACGGGCCATTTCTCTTTTATTCCAGTAGCCTCCAACAGCCATGGATTTCTATGTACATCAGCGCTTGGCCTAGATTTCTTTAACCTATTAAACACATAGCAATAATGCCAGTTTTGCTAATGACGCAGATGAATTATTTCTGAGCCACTGTTTAAACTCAGGTCACTTCTTGACTAACAGGGTTCCCCCTAATGGAATCCCCCAAACAAACAGGCAGCACTTGTATATTTTTTAGTGTTCTGTCAGCACTCAGGCCTTTCACCCAGCAGCAGGCTCCCAAAGCACAGACAGAGCAGGAGAGACAGCACTAAGCATCAGTCAGCTTGCATATATCAAGACAGCTAAGATTTATATTGAGATCTGGCTTCAATCTAAGATGTGGCCCAAAGGAATGTAAGCGTTATCCCACCCAAAGCTCTGCAACACTTCAAGGCTCCCAGATCCAGAAAAATACCCACTTAAGATTGTGAGAAAAGAAAAAGTTAGTTTACTCTACATCAGCCACAAGCCCTGGAGCCTCTCAGCATGTATATGATAGAACCATAGGTAAAATCTATAATCCATCCATAATCCATCCATGATTCTGCCAGCCAGTGCCTCACATAGCCTCCCCCTGGGCTCAGAACTTAGGGAGGGAGCACATTTTTCCAACATACAGAGGACGCGTGACAGTCCTTTAGCATTCCCCTGCTAGGTCACCGGCCTGTGTTCTTCATGCAATATACAGCCTTGCAAAGGGGGAAACCGCCTTGTGACCCTTGCATTGATCCCCCCCTTCTGAGCCTTCCAATGTAGTTGAGAATGGGAGGCGTTTGCCCAAAAGTTAATACCTCAAGGACTCTAGTGGCAATTTATGTCCAGAGACTCCCTTTTCACTATTGAATCGTTCCTTTCTGCAGGGGTTAGATTCCAGATGAGGTATGCTACTGGATGTTCTTCCCCATTCATTCCATGGGACAAGACTTCTCCCAGACCCATATCAAAGGTATAGGTTTGTAAGTGAAATTCTTGACTAAACTTGGGGGTGGTCAACACTGCTCCTTTATGCAATGCTACCTTACTCTGTTGAAAAGCTTCCTCTGCCTCTTCATTCCATTTCAGCATGGTGAACTTGGCCCCATTTGCTGAGATGCATAAATGGAGCTGCAAAGTTAATCACAAATCTTGAATAGTATTGTAGAATTCTTAGGGAGGCTCTCACAGTTATTTTCTTATCATTGTCTGGAGCCAGGATTTAATTGCTTACGAGCCTGCACCCAATGCTGTAGCCCAGATGTCTAGCTTCTTCCAGGCCTACGGCACATTTTTTGTCTTGGCTATTCAGCCAGCCTTATGAGGGTAATCTGGAGGTGAGTGGACCTTTTGTCTGTGGGAGTCCTGATAGAATAGGAAACATAGCAACACTGAATGAACCTTGGTTAAGTAGCTGACTATGAAAATCATCATGACCTCGACGTGATTTGAACACGCAACCTTCTGATCTGGAGTCAGACGCGCTACCGTTGCGCCACGAGGTCTACTACGTGGTTTGCCTCAAGTTTTTGGCTACTCTTGTGTCAATGCTTCTGTGGTTGCCCACAGCATGACCTATAGCCTAGATAGCCCTTTGCTGGCTTTGGCATGCATTTCTTGTGCAAGATTGGGCCGGTTAGCTCAGTTGGTTAGAGCGTGGTGCTAATAACGCCAAGGTCGCGGGTTCGATCCCCGTACGGGCCGTTTCTCTTTTATTCCAGTAGCTTCCAACAGCCATGGATTTCTATGTACATCAGCGCTTGGCCTAGATTTCTTTAACCTATTAAACACATAGCAATAATGCCAGTTTTGCTAATGACGCAGATGAATTATTTCTGAGCCACTGTTTAAACTCAGGTCACTTCTTGACTAACAGGGTTCCCCCTAATGGAATCCCCCAAACAAACAGGCAGCACTTGTATATTTTTTAGTGTTCTGTCAGCACTCAGGCCTTTCACCCAGCAGCAGGCTCCCAAAGCACAGACAGAGCAGGAGAGACAGCACTAAGCATCAGTCAGCTTGCATATATCAAGACAGCTAAGATTTATATTGAGATCTGGCTTCAATCTAAGATGTGGCCCAAAGGAATGTAAGCGTTATCCCACCCAAAGCTCTGCAACACTTCAAGGCTCCCAGATCCAGAAAAATACCCACTTAAGATTGTGAGAAAAGAAAAAGTTAGTTTACTCTACATCAGCCACAAGCCCTGGAGCCTCTCAGCATGTATATGATAGAACCATAGGTAAAATCTATAATCCATCCATAATCCATCCATGATTCTGCCAGCCAGTGCCTCACATAGCCTCCCCCTGGGCTCAGAACTTAGGGAGGGAGCACATTTTTCCAACATACAGAGGACGCGTGACAGTCCATCAGCATTCCCCTGCTAGGTCACCGGCCTGTGTTCTTCATGCAATATACAGCCTTGCAAAGGGGGAAACCGCCTTGTGACCCTTGCATTGATCCCCCCCTTCTGAGCCTTCCAATGTAGTTGAGAATGGGAGGCGTTTGCCCAAAAGTTAATACCTCAAGGACTCTAGTGGCAATTTATGTCCAGAGACTCCCTTTTCACTATTGAATCGTTCCTTTCTGCAGGGGTTAGATTCCAGATGAGGTATGCTACTGGATGTTCTTCCCCATTCATTCCATGGGACAAGACTTCTCCCAGACCCATATCAAAGGTATAGGTTTGTAAGTGAAATTCTTGACTAAACTTGGGGGTGGTCAACACTGCTCCTTTATGCAATGCTACCTTACTCTGTTGAAAAGCTTCCTCTGCCTCTTCATTCCATTTCAGCATGGTGAACTTGGCCCCATTTGCTGAGATGCATAAATGGAGCTGCAAAGTTAATCACAAATCTTGAATAGTATTGTAGAATTCTTAGGGAGGCTCTCACAGTTATTTTCTTATCATTGTCTGGAGCCAGGATTTAATTGCTTACGAGCCTGCACCCAATGCTGTAGCCCAGATGTCTAGCTTCTTCCAGGCCTACGGCACATTTTTTGTCTTGGCTATTCAGCCAGCCTTATGAGGGTAATCTGGAGGTGAGTGGACCTTTTGTCTGTGGGAGTCCCGATAGAATGGGAAACATAGCAACACTGAATGAACCTTGGTTAAGTAGCTGACTATGAAAATCATCATGACCTCGACGTGATTTGAACACGCAACCTTCTGATCTGGAGTCAGACGCGCTACCGTTGCGCCACAAGGTCTACTACGTGGTTTGCCTCAAGTTTTTGGCTACTCTTGTGTCAATGCTTCTGTGGTTGCCCACAGCATGACCTATAGCCTAGATAGCCCTTTGCTGGCTTTGGCATGCATTTCTTGTGCAAGATTGTGCCGGTTAGCTCAGTTGGTTAGAGCGTGGTGCTAATAACGCCAAGGTCGCGGGTTCGATCCCTGTACGGGCCATTTCTCTTTTATTCCAGTAGCCTCCAACAGCCATGGATTTCTATGTACATCAGCGCTTGGCCTAGATTTCTTTAACCTATTAAACACATAGCAATAATGCCAGTTTTGCTAATGACGCAGATGAATTATTTCTGAGCCACTGTTTAAACTCAGGTCACTTCTTGACTAACAGGGTTCCCCCTAATGGAATCCCCCAAACAAACAGGCAGCACTTGTATATTTTTTAGTGTTCTGTCAGCACTCAGGCCTTTCACCCAGCAGCAGGCTCCCAAAGCACAGACAGAGCAGGAGAGACAGCACTAAGCATCAGTCAGCTTGCATATATCAAGACAGCTAAGATTTATATTGAGATCTGGCTTCAATCTAAGATGTGGCCCAAAGGAATGTAAGCGTTATCCCACCCAAAGCTCTGCAACACTTCAAGGCTTCCAGATCCAGAAAAATACCCACTTAAGATTGTGAGAAAAGAAAAAGTTAGTTTACTCTACATCAGCCACAAGCCCTGGAGCCTCTCAGCATGTATATGATAGAACCATAGGTAAAATCTATAATCCATCCATAATCCATCCATGATTCTGCCAGCCAGTGCCTCACATAGCCTCCCCCTGGGCTCAGAACTTAGGGAGGGAGCACATTTTTCCAACATACAGAGGACGCGTGACAGTCCATCAGCATTCCCCTGCTAGGTCACCGGCCTGTGTTCTTCATGCAATATACAGCCTTGCAAAGGGGGAAACCGCCTTGTGACCCTTGCATTGATCCCCCCCTTCTGAGCCTTCCAATGTAGTTGAGAATGGGAGGCGTTTGCCCAAAAGTTAATACCTCAAGGACTCTAGTGGCAATTTATGTCCAGAGACTCCCTTTTCACTATTGAATCGTTCCTTTCTGCAGGGGTTAGATTCCAGATGAGGTATGCTACTGGATGTTCTTCCCCATTCATTCCATGGGACAAGACTTCTCCCAGACCCATATCAAAGGTATAGGTTTGTAAGTGAAATTCTTGACTAAACTTGGGGGTGGTCAACACTGCTCCTTTATGCAATGCTACCTTACTCTGTTGAAAAGCTTCCTCTGCCTCTTCATTCCATTTCAGCATGGTGAACTTGGCCCCATTTGCTGAGATGCATAAATGGAGCTGCAAAGTTACTCACAAATCTTGAATAGTATTGTAGAATTCTTAGGGAGGCTCTCACAGTTATTTTCTTATCATTGTCTGGAGCCAGGATTTAATTGCTTACGAGCCTGCACCCAATGCTGTAGCCCAGATGTCTAGCTTCTTCCAGGCCTACGGCACATTTTTTGTCTTGGCTATTCAGCCAGCCTTATGAGGGTAATCTGGAGGTGAGTGGACCTTTTGTCTGTGGGAGTCCCGATAGAATGGGAAACATAGCAACACTGAATGAACCTTGGTTAAGTAGCTGACTATGAAAATCATCATGACCTCGACGTGATTTGAACACGCAACCTTCTGATCTGGAGTCAGACGCGCTACCGTTGCGCCACGAGGTCTACTACGTGGTTTGCCTCAAGTTTTTGGCTACTCTTGTGTCAATGCTTCTGTGGTTGCCCACAGCATGACCTATAGCCTAGATAGCCCTTTGCTGGCTTTGGCATGCATTTCTTCTGCAAGATTGGGCCGGTTAGCTCAGTTGGTTAGAGCGTGGTGCTAATAACGCCAAGGTCGCGGGTTCGATCCCCGTACGGGCCATTTCTCTTTTATTCCAGTAGCCTCCAACAGCCATGGATTTCTATGTACATCAGCGCTTGGCCTAGATTTCTTTAACCTATTAAACACATAGCAATAATGCCAGTTTTGCTAATGACGCAGATGAATTATTTCTGAGCCACTGTTTAAACTCAGGTCACTTCTTGACTAACAGGGTTCCCCCTAATGGAATCCCCCAAACAAACAGGCAGCACTTGTATATTTTTTAGTGTTCTGTCAGCACTCAGGCCTTTCACCCAGCAGCAGGCTCCCAAAGCACAGACAGAGCAGGAGAGACAGCACTAAGCATCAGTCAGCTTGCATATATCAAGACAGCTAAGATTTATATTGAGATCTGGCTTCAATCTAAGATGTGGCCCAAAGGAATGTAAGCGTTATCCCACCCAAAGCTCTGCAACACTTCAAGGCTCCCAGATCCAGAAAAATACCCACTTAAGATTGTGAGAAAAGAAAAAGTTAGTTTACTCTACATCAGCCACAAGCCCTGGAGCCTCTCAGCATGTATATGATAGAACCATAGGTAAAATCTATAATCCATCCATAATCCATCCATGATTCTGCCAGCCAGTGCCTCACATAGCCTCCCCCTGGGCTCAGAACTTAGGGAGGGAGCACATTTTTCCAACATACAGAGGACGCGTGACAGTCCATCAGCATTCCCCTGCTAGGTCACCGGCCTGTGTTCTTCATGCAATATACAGCCTTGCAAAGGGGGAAACCGCCTTGTGACCCTTGCATTGATCCCCCCCTTCTGAGCCTTCCAATGTAGTTGAGAATGGGAGGCGTTTGCCCAAAAGTTAATACCTCAAGGACTCTAGTGGCAATTTATGTCCAGAGACTCCCTTTTCACTATTGAATCGTTCCTTTCTGCAGGGGTTAGATTCCAGATGAGGTATGCTACTGGATGTTCTTCCCCATTCATTCCATGGGACAAGACTTCTCCCAGACCCATATCAAAGGTATAGGTTTGTAAGTGAAATTCTTGACTAAACTTGGGGGTGGTCAACACTGCTCCTTTATGCAATGCTACCTTACTCTGTTGAAAAGCTTCCTCTGCCTCTTCATTCCATTTCAGCATGGTGAACTTGGCCCCATTTGCTGAGATGCATAAATGGAGCCGCAAAGTTAATCACAAATCTTGAATAGTATTGTAGAATTCTTAGGGAGGCTCTCACAGTTATTTTCTTATCATTGTCTGGAGCCAGGATTTAATTGCTTACGAGCCTGCACCCAATGCTGTAGCCCAGATGTCTAGCTTCTTCCAGGCCTACGGCACATTTTTTGTCTTGGCTATTCAGCCAGCCTTATGAGGGTAATCTGGAGGTGAGTGGACCTTTTGTCTGTGGGAGTCCCGATAGAATGGGAAACATAGCAACACTGAATGAACCTTGGTTAAGTAGCTGACTGTGAAAATCATCATGACCTCGACGTGATTTGAACACGCAACCTTCTGATCTGGAGTCAGACGCGCTACCGTTGCGCCACGAGGTCTACTACGTGGTTTGCCTCAAGTTTTTGGCTACTCTTGTGTCAATGCTTCTGTGGTTGCCCACAGCATGACCTATAGCCTAGATAGCCCTTTGCTGGCTTTGGCATGCATTACTTGTGCAAGATTGGGCCGGTTAGCTCAGTTGGTTAGAGCGTGGTGCTAATAACGCCAAGGTCGCGGGTTCGATCCCCGTACGGGCCATTTCTCTTTTATTCCAGTAGCCTCCAACAGCCATGGATTTCTATGTACATCAGCGCTTGGCCTAGATTTCTTTAACCTATTAAACACATAGCAATAATGCCAGTTTTGCTAATGACGCAGATGAATTATTTCTGAGCCACTGTTTAAACTCAGGTCACTTCTTGACTAACAGGGTTCCCCCTAATGGAATCCCCCAAACAAACAGGCAGCACTTGTATATTTTTTAGTGTTCTGTCAGCACTCAGGCCTTTCACCCAGCAGCAGGCTCCCAAAGCACAGACAGAGCAGGAGAGACAGCACTAAGCATCAGTCAGCTTGCATATATCAAGACAGCTAAGATTTATATTGAGATCTGGCTTCAATCTAAGATGTGGCCCAAAGGAATGTAAGCGTTATCCCACCCAAAGCTCTGCAACACTTCAAGGCTCCCAGATCCAGAAAAATACCCACTTAAGATTGTGAGAAAAGAAAAAGTTAGTTTACTCTACATCAGCCACAAGCCCTGGAGCCTCTCAGCATGTATATGATAGAACCATAGGTAAAATCTATAATCCATCCATAATCCATCCATGATTCTGCCAGCCAGTGCCTCACATAGCCTCCCCCTGGGCTCAGAACTTAGGGAGGGAGCACATTTTTCCAACATACAGAGGACGCGTGACAGTCCTTTAGCATTCCCCTGCTAGGTCACCGGCCTGTGTTCTTCATGCAATATACAGCCTTGCAAAGGGGGAAACCGCCTTGTGACCCTTGCATTGATCCCCCCCTTCTGAGCCTTCCAATGTAGTTGAGAATGGGAGGCGTTTGCCCAAAAGTTAATACCTCAAGGACTCTAGTGGCAATTTATGTCCAGAGACTCCCTTTTCACTATTGAATCGTTCCTTTCTGCAGGGGTTAGATTCCAGATGAGGTATGCTACTGGATGTTCTTCCCCATTCATTCCATGGGACAAGACTTCTCCCAGACCCATATCAAAGGTATAGGTTTGTAAGTGAAATTCTTGACTAAACTTGGGGGTGGTCAACACTGCTCCTTTATGCAATGCTACCTTACTCTGTTGAAAAGCTTCCTCTGCCTCTTCATTCCATTTCAGCATGGTGAACTTGGCCCCATTTGCTGAGATGCATAAATGGAGCTGCAAAGTTAATCACAAATCTTGAATAGTATTGTAGAATTCTTAGGGAGGCTCTCACAGTTATTTTCTTATCATTGTCTGGAGCCAGGATTTAATTGCTTACGAGCCTGCACCCAATGCTGTAGCCCAGATGTCTAGCTTCTTCCAGGCCTACGGCACATTTTTTGTCTTGGCTATTCAGCCAGCCTTATGAGGGTAATCTGGAGGTGAGTGGACCTTTTGTCTGTGGGAGTCCTGATAGAATAGGAAACATAGCAACACTGAATGAACCTTGGTTAAGTAGCTGACTATGAAAATCATCATGACCTCGACAAGATTTGAACACGCAACCTTCTGATCTGGAGTCAGACGCGCTACTGTTGCGCCACGAGGTCTACTACGTGGTTTGCCTCAAGTTTTTGGCTACTCTTGTGTCAATGCTTCTGTGGTTGCCCACAGCATGACCTATAGCCTAGATAGCCCTTTGCTGGCTTTGGCATGCATTTCTTGTGCAAGATTGGGCCGGTTAGCTCAGTTGGTTAGAGCGTGGTGCTAATAACGCCAAGGTCGCGGGTTCGATCCCCGTATGGGCCATTTCTCTTTTATTCCAGTAGCCTCCAACAGCCATGGATTTCTATGTACATCAGCGCTTGGCCTAGATTTCTTTAACCTATTAAACACATAGCAATAATGCCAGTTTTGCTAATGACGCAGATGAATTATTTCTGAGCCACTGTTTAAACTCAGGTCACTTCTTGACTAACAGGGTTCCCCCTAATGGAATCCCCCAAACAAACAGGCAGCACTTGTATATTTTTTAGTGTTCTGTCAGCACTCAGGCCTTTCACCCAGCAGCAGGCTCCCAAAGCACAGACATAGCAGGAGCGACAGCACTAAGCATCAGTCAGCTTGCATATATCAAGACAGCTAAGATTTATATTGAGATCTGGCTTCAATCTAAGATGTGGCCCAAAGGAATGTAAGCGTTATCCCACCCAAAGCTCTGCAACACTTCAAGGCTCCCAGATCCAGAAAAATACCCACTTAAGATTGTGAGAAAAGAAAAAGTTAGTTTACTCTACATCAGCCACAAGCCCTGGAGCCTCTCAGCATGTATATGATAGAACCATAGGTAAAATCTATAATCCATCCATAATCCATCCATGATTCTGCCAGCCAGTGCCTCACATAGCCTCCCCCTGGGCTCAGAACTTAGGGAGGGAGCACATTTTTCCAACATACAGAGGACGCGTGACAGTCCATCAGCATTCCCCTGCTAGGTCACCGGCCTGTGTTCTTCATGCAATATACAGCCTTGCAAAGGGGGAAACCGCCTTGTGACCCTTGCATTGATCCCCCCCTTCTGAGCCTTCCAATGTAGTTGAGAATGGGAGGCGTTTGCCCAAAAGTTAATACCTCAAGGACTCTAGTGGCAATTTATGTCCAGAGACTCCCTTTTCACTATTGAATCGTTCCTTTCTGCAGGGGTTAGATTCCAGATGAGGTATGCTACTGGATGTTCTTCCCCATTCATTCCATGGGACAAGACTTCTCCCAGACCCATATCAAAGGTATAGGTTTGTAAGTGAAATTCTTGACTAAACTTGGGGGTGGTCAACACTGCTCCTTTATGCAATGCTACCTTACTCTGTTGAAAAGCTTCCTCTGCCTCTTCATTCCATTTCAGCATGGTGAACTTGGCCCCTTTGCTGAGATGCATAAATGGAGCCGCAAAGTTAATCACAAATCTTGAATAGTATTGTAGAATTCTTAGGGAGGCTCTCACAGTTATTTTCTTATCATTGTCTGGAGCCAGGATTTAATTGCTTACGAGCCTGCACCCAATGCTGTAGCCCAGATGTCTAGCTTCTTCCAGGCCTACGGCACATTTTTTGTCTTGGCTATTCAGCCAGCCTTATGAGGGTAATCTGGAGGTGAGTGGACCTTTTGTCTGTGGGAGTCCCGATAGAATGGGAAACATAGCAACACTGAATGAACCTTGGTTAAGTAGCTGACTATGAAAATCATCATGACCTCGACGTGATTTGAACACGCAACCTTCTGATCTGGAGTCAGACGCGCTACCGTTGCGCCACGAGGTCTACTACGTGGTTTGCCTCAAGTTTTTGGCTACTCTTGTGTCAATGCTTCTGTGGTTGCCCACAGCATGACCTATAGCCTAGATAGCCCTTTGCTGGCTTTGGCATGCATTTCTTGTGCAAGATTGGGCCGGTTAGCTCAGTTGGTTAGAGCGTGGTGCTAATAATGCCAAGGTCGCGGGTTCGATCCCCGTACGGGCCATTTCTCTTTTATTCCAGTAGCCTCCAACAGCCATGGATTTCTATGTACATCAGCGCTTGGCCTAGATTTCTTTAACCTATTAAACACATAGCAATAATGCCAGTTTTGCTAATGACGCAGATGAATTATTTCTGAGCCACTGTTTAAACTCAGGTCACTTCTTGACTAACAGGGTTCCCCCTAATGGAATCCCCCAAACAAACAGGCAGCACTTGTATATTTTTTAGTGTTCTGTCAGCACTCAGGCCTTTCACCCAGCAGCAGGCTCCCAAAGCACAGACAGAGCAGGAGAGACAGCACTAAGCATCAGTCAGCTTGCATATATCAAGACAGCTAAGATTTATATTGAGATCTGGCTTCAATCTAAGATGTGGCCCAAAGGAATGTAAGCGTTATCCCACCCAAAGCTCTGCAACACTTCAAGGCTCCCAGATCCAGAAAAATACCCACTTAAGATTGTGAGAAAAGAAAAAGTTAGTTTACTCTACATCAGCCACAAGCCCTGGAGCCTCTCAGCATGTATATGATAGAACCATAGGTAAAATCTATAATCCATCCATAATCCATCCATGATTCTGCCAGCCAGTGCCTCACATAGCCTCCCCCTGGGCTCAGAACTTAGGGAGGGAGCACATTTTTCCAACATACAGAGGACGCGTGACAGTCCATCAGCATTCCCCTGCTAGGTCACCGGCCTGTGTTCTTCATGCAATATACAGCCTTGCAAAGGGGGAAACCGCCTTGTGACCCTTGCATTGATCCCCCCCTTCTGAGCCTTCCAATGTAGTTGAGAATGGGAGGCGTTTGCCCAAAAGTTAATACCTCAAGGACTCTAGTGGCAATTTATGTCCAGAGACTCCCTTTTCACTATTGAATCGTTCCTTTCTGCAGGGGTTAGATTCCAGATGAGGTATGCTACTGGATGTTCTTCCCCATTCATTCCATGGGACAAGACTTCTCCCAGACCCATATCAAAGGTATAGGTTTGTAAGTGAAATTCTTGACTAAACTTGGGGGTGGTCAACACTGCTCCTTTATGCAATGCTACCTTACTCTGTTGAAAAGCTTCCTCTGCCTCTTCATTCCATTTCAGCATGGTGAACTTGGCCCCTTTGCTGAGATGCATAAATGGAGCCGCAAAGTTAATCACAAATCTTGAATAGTATTGTAGAATTCTTAGGGAGGCTCTCACAGTTATTTTCTTATCATTGTCTGGAGCCAGGATTTAATTGCTTACGAGCCTGCACCCAATGCTGTAGCCCAGATGTCTAGCTTCTTCCAGGCCTACGGCACATTTTTTGTCTTGGCTATTCAGCCAGCCTTATGAGGGTAATCTGGAGGTGAGTGGACCTTTTGTCTGTGGGAGTCCCGATAGAATGGGAAACATAGCAACACTGAATGAACCTTGGTTAAGTAGCTGACTATGAAAATCATCATGACCTCGACGTGATTTGAACACGCAACCTTCTGATCTGGAGTCAGACGCGCTACCGTTGCGCCACGAGGTCTACTACGTGGTTTGCCTCAAGTTTTTGGCTACTCTTGTGTCAATGCTTCTGTGGTTGCCCACAGCATGACCTATAGCCTAGATAGCCCTTTGCTGGCTTTGGCATGCATCTCTTGTGCAAGATTGGGCCGGTTAGCTCAGTTGGTTAGAGCGTGGTGCTAATAACGCCAAGGTCGCGGGTTCGATCCCCGTACGGGCCATTTCTCTTTTATTCCAGTAGCCTCCAACAGCCATGGATTTCTATGTACATCAGCGCTTGGCCTAGATTTCTTTAACCTATTAAACACATAGCAATAATGCCAGTTTTGCTAATGACGCAGATGAATTATTTCTGAGCCACTGTTTAAACTCAGGTCACTTCTTGACTAACAGGGTTCCCCCTAATGGAATCCCCCAAACAAACAGGCAGCACTTGTATATTTTTTAGTGTTCTGTCAGCACTCAGGCCTTTCACCCAGCAGCAGGCTCCCAAAGCACAGACAGAGCAGGAGAGACAGCACTAAGCATCAGTCAGCTTGCATATATCAAGACAGCTAAGATTTATATTGAGATCTGGCTTCAATCTAAGATGTGGCCCAAAGGAATGTAAGCGTTATCCCACCCAAAGCTCTGCAACACTTCAAGGCTCCCAGATCCAGAAAAATACCCACTTAAGATTGTGAGAAAAGAAAAAGTTAGTTTACTCTACATCAGCCACAAGCCCTGGAGCCTCTCAGCATGTATATGATAGAACCATAGGTAAAATCTATAATCCATCCATAATCCATCCATGATTCTGCCAGCCAGTGCCTCACATAGCCTCTCCCTGGGCTCAGAACTTAGGGAGGGAGCACATTTTTCCAACATACAGAGGACGCGTGACAGTCCATCAGCATTCCCCTGCTAGGTCACCGGCCTGTGTTCTTCATGCAATATACAGCCTTGCAAAGGGGGAAACCGCCTTGTGACCCTTGCATTGATCCCCCCCTTCTGAGCCTTCCAATGTAGTTGAGAATGGGAGGCGTTTGCCCAAAAGTTAGTACCTCAAGGACTCTAGTGGCAATTTATGTCCAGAGACTCCCTTTTCACTATTGAATCGTTCCTTTCTGCAGGGGTTAGATTCCAGATGAGGTATGCTACTGGATGTTCTTCCCCATTCATTCCATGGGACAAGACTTCTCCCAGACCCATATCAAAGGTATAGGTTTGTAAGTGAAATTCTTGACTAAACTTGGGGGTGGTCAACACTGCTCCTTTATGCAATGCTACCTTACTCTGTTGAAAAGCTTCCTCTGCCTCTTCATTCCATTTCAGCATGGTGAACTTGGCCCCTTTGCTGAGATGCATAAATGGAGCCGCAAAGTTAATCACAAATCTTGAATAGTATTGTAGAATTCTTAGGGAGGCTCTCACAGTTATTTTCTTATCATTGTCTGGAGCCAGGATTTAATTGCTTACGAGCCTGCACCCAATGCTGTAGCCCAGATGTCTAGCTTCTTCCAGGCCTACGGCACATTTTTTGTCTTGGCTATTCAGCCAGCCTTATGAGGGTAATCTGGAGGTGAGTGGACCTTTTGTCTGTGGGAGTCCCGATAGAATGGGAAACATAGCAACACTGAATGAACCTTGGTTAAGTAGCTGACTATGAAAATCATCATGACCTCGATGTGATTTGAACACGCAACCTTCTGATCTGGAGTCAGACGCGCTACCGTTGCGCCACGAGGTCTACTACGTGGTTTGCCTCAAGTTTTTGGCTACTCTTGTGTCAATGCTTCTGTGGTTGCCCACAGCATGACCTATAGCCTAGATAGCCCTTTGCTGGCTTTGGCATGCATTTCTTGTGCAAGATTGGGCCGGTTAGCTCAGTTGGTTAGAGCGTGGTGCTAATAACGCCAAGGTCGCGGGTTCGATCCCCGTACGGGCCATTTCTCTTTTATTCCAGTAGCCTCCAACAGCCATGGATTTCTATGTACATCAGCGCTTGGCCTAGATTTCTTTAACCTATTAAACACATAGCAATAATGCCAGTTTTGCTAATGACGCAGATGAATTATTTCTGAGCCACTGTTTAAACTCAGGTCACTTCTTGACTAACAGGGTTCCCCCTAATGGAATCCCCCAAACAAACAGGCAGCACTTGTATATTTTTTAGTGTTCTGTCAGCACTCAGGCCTTTCACCCAGCAGCAGGCTCCCAAAGCACAGACAGAGCAGGAGAGACAGCACTAAGCATCAGTCAGCTTGCATATATCAAGACAGCTAAGATTTATATTGAGATCTGGCTTCAATCTAAGATGTGGCCCAAAGGAATGTAAGCGTTATCCCACCCAAAGCTCTGCAACACTTCAAGGCTCCCAGATCCAGAAAAATACCCACTTAAGATTGTGAGAAAAGAAAAAGTTAGTTTACTCTACATCAGCCACAAGCCCTGGAGCCTCTCAGCATGTATATGATAGAACCATAGGTAAAATCTATAATCCATCCATAATCCATCCATGATTCTGCCAGCCAGTGCCTCACATAGCCTCCCCCTGGGCTCAGAACTTAGGGAGGGAGCACATTTTTCCAACATACAGAGGACGCGTGACAGTCCATCAGCATTCCCCTGCTAGGTCACCGGCCTGTGTTCTTCATGCAATATACAGCCTTGCAAAGGGGGAAACCGCCTTGTGACCCTTGCATTGATCCCCCCCTTCTGAGCCTTCCAATGTAGTTGAGAATGGGAGGCGTTTGCCCAAAAGTTAATACCTCAAGGACTCTAGTGGCAATTTATGTCCAGAGACTCCCTTTTCACTATTGAATCGTTCCTTTCTGCAGGGGTTAGATTCCAGATGAGGTATGCTACTGGATGTTCTTCCCCATTCATTCCATGGGACAAGACTTCTCCCAGACCCATATCAAAGGTATAGGTTTGTAAGTGAAATTCTTGACTAAACTTGGGGGTGGTCAACACTGCTCCTTTATGCAATGCTACCTTACTCTGTTGAAAAGCTTCCTCTGCCTCTTCATTCCATTTCAGCATGGTGAACTTGGCCCCATTTGCTGAGATGCATAAATGGAGCTGCAAAGTTAATCACAAATCTTGAATAGTATTGTAGAATTCTTAGGGAGGCTCTCACAGTTATTTTCTTATCATTGTCTGGAGCCAGGATTTAATTGCTTACGAGCCTGCACCCAATGCTGTAGCCCAGATGTCTAGCTTCTTCCAGGCCTACGGCACATTTTTTGTCTTGGCTATTCAGCCAGCCTTATGAGGGTAATCTGGAGGTGAGTGGACCTTTTGTCTGTGGGAGTCCCGATAGAATGGGAAACATAGCAACACTGAATGAACCTTGGTTAAGTAGCTGACTATGAAAATCATCATGACCTCGACGTGATTTGAACACGCAACCTTCTGATCTGGAGTCAGACGCGCTACCGTTGCGCCACGAGGTCTACTACGTGGTTTGCCTCAAGTTTTTGGCTACTCTTGTGTCAATGCTTCTGTGGTTGCCCACAGCATGACCTATAGCCTAGATAGCCCTTTGCTGGCTTTGGCATGCATTTCTTGTGCAAGATTGGGCCGGTTAGCTCAGTTGGTTAGAGCGTGGTGCTAATAACGCCAAGGTCGCGGGTTCGATCCCCGTACGGGCCATTTCTCTTTTATTCCAGTAGCCTCCAACAGCCATGGATTTCTATGTACATCAGCGCTTGGCCTAGATTTCTTTAACCTATTAAACACATAGCAATAATGCCAGTTTTGCTAATGACGCAGATGAATTATTTCTGAGCCACTGTTTAAACTCAGGTCACTTCTTGACTAACAGGGTTCCCCCTAATGGAATCCCCCAAACAAACAGGCAGCACTTGTATATTTTTTAGTGTTCTGTCAGCACTCAGGCCTTTCACCCAGCAGCAGGCTCCCAAAGCACAGACAGAGCAGGAGAGACAGCACTAAGCATCAGTCAGCTTGCATATATCAAGACAGCTAAGATTTATATTGAGATCTGGCTTCAATCTAAGATGTGGCCCAAAGGAATGTAAGCGTTATCCCACCCAAAGCTCTGCAACACTTCAAGGCTCCCAGATCCAGAAAAATACCCACTTAAGATTGTGAGAAAAGAAAAAGTTAGTTTACTCTACATCAGCCACAAGCCCTGGAGCCTCTCAGCATGTATATGATAGAACCATAGGTAAAATCTATAATCCATCCATAATCCATCCATGATTCTGCCAGCCAGTGCCTCACATAGCCTCCCCCTGGGCTCAGAACTTAGGGAGGGAGCACATTTTTCCAACATACAGAGGACGCGTGACAGTCCATCAGCATTCCCCTGCTAGGTCACCGGCCTGTGTTCTTCATGCAATATACAGCCTTGCAAAGGGGCAAACCGCCTTGTGACCCTTGCATTGATCCCCCCCTTCTGAGCCTTCCAATGTAGTTGAGAATGGGAGGCGTTTGCCCAAAAGTTAATACCTCAAGGACTCTAGTGGCAATTTATGTTCAGAGACTCCCTTTTCACTATTGAATCGTTCCTTTCTGCAGGGGTTAGATTCCAGATGAGGTATGCTACTGGATGTTCTTCCCCATTCATTCCATGGGACAAGACTTCTCCCAGACCCATATCAAAGGTATAGGTTTGTAAGTGAAATTCTTGACTAAACTTGGGGGTGGTCAACACTGCTCCTTTATGCAATGCTACCTTACTCTGTTGAAAAGCTTCCTCTGCCTCTTCATTCCATTTCAGCATGGTGAACTTGGCCCCTTTGCTGAGATGCATAAATGGAGCCGCAAAGTTAATCACAAATCTTGAATAGTATTGTAGAATTCTTAGGGAGGCTCTCACAGTTATTTTCTTATCATTGTCTGGAGCCAGGATTTAATTGCTTACGAGCCTGCACCCAATGCTGTAGCCCAGATGTCTAGCTTCTTCCAGGCCTACGGCACATTTTTTGTCTTGGCTATTCAGCCAGCCTTATGAGGGTAATCTGGAGGTGAGTGGACCTTTTGTCTGTGGGAGTCCCGATAGAATAGGAAACATAGCAACACTGAATGAACCTTGGTTAAGTAGCTGACTATGAAAATCATCATGACCTCGACGTGATTTGAACACGCAACCTTCTGATCTGGAGTCAGACACGCTACCGTTGCGCCACAAGGTCTACTACGTGGTTTGCCTCAAGTTTTTGGCTACTCTTGTGTCAATGCTTCTGTGGTTGCCCACAGCATGACCTATAGCCTAGATAGCCCTTTGCTGGCTTTGGCATGCATTTCTTGTGCAAGATTGGGCCGGTTAGCTCAGTTGGTTAGAGCGTGGTGGTCCAACATACAGAGGACGCGTGACAGTCCATCAGCATTCCCCTGCTAGGTCACCGGCCTGTGTTCTTCATGCAATATACAGCCTTGCAAAGGGGGAAACCGCCTTGTGACCCTTGCATTGATCCCCCCCTTCTGAGCCTTCCAATGTAGTTGAGAATGGGAGGCGTTTGCCCAAAAGTTAATACCTCAAGGACTCTAGTGGCAATTTATGTCCAGAGACTCCCTTTTCACTATTGAATCGTTCCTTTCTGCAGGGGTTAGATTCCAGATGAGGTATGCTACTGGATGTTCTTCCCCATTCATTCCATGGGACAAGACTTCTCCCAGACCCATATCAAAGGTATAGGTTTGTAAGTGAAATTCTTGACTAAACTTGGGGGTGGTCAACACTGCTCCTTTATGCAATGCTACCTTACTCTGTTGAAAAGCTTCCTCTGCCTCTTCATTCCATTTCAGCATGGTGAACTTGGCCCCTTTGCTGAGATGCATAAATGGAGCCGCAAAGTTAATCACAAATCTTGAATAGTATTGTAGAATTCTTAGGGAGGCTCTCACAGTTATTTTCTTATCATTGTCTGGAGCCAGGATTTAATTGCTTACGAGCCTGCACCCAATGCTGTAGCCCAGATGTCTAGCTTCTTCCAGGCCTACGGCACATTTTTTGTCTTGGCTATTCAGCCAGCCTCATGAGGGTAATCTGGAGGTGAGTGGACCTTTTGTCTGTGGGAGTCCCGATAGAATGGGAAACATAGCAACACTGAATGAACCTTGGTTAAGTAGCTGACTATGAAAATCATCATGACCTCGACGTGATTTGAACACGCAACCTTCTGATCTGGAGTCAGACGCGCTACCGTTGCGCCACGAGGTCTACTACGTGGTTTGCCTCAAGTTTTTGGCTACTCTTGTGTTAATGCTTCTGTGGTTGCCCACAGCATGACCTATAGCCTAGATAGCCCTTTGCTGGCTTTGGCATGCATTTCTTGTGCAAGATTGGGCCGGTTAGCTCAGTTGGTTAGAGCGTGGTGCTAATAACGCCAAGGTCGCGGGTTCGATCCCCGTACGGGCCATTTCTCTTTTATTCCAGTAGCCTCCAACAGCCATGGATTTCTATGTACATCAGCGCTTGGCCTAGATTTCTTTAACCTATTAAACACATAGCAATAATGCCAGTTTTGCTAATGACGCAGATGAATTATTTCTGAGCCACTGTTTAAACTCAGGTCACTTCTTGACTAACAGGGTTCCCCCTAATGGAATCCCCCAAACAAACAGGCAGCACTTGTATATTTTTTAGTGTTCTGTCAGCACTCAGGCCTTTCACCCAGCAGCAGGCTCCCAAAGCACAGACAGAGCAGGAGAGACAGCACTAAGCATCAGTCAGCTTGCATATATCAAGACAGCTAAGATTTATATTGAGATCTGGCTTCAATCTAAGATGTGGCCCAAAGGAATGTAAGCGTTATCCCACCCAAAGCTCTGCAACACTTCAAGGCTCCCAGATCCAGAAAAATACCCACTTAAGATTGTGAGAAAAGAAAAAGTTAGTTTACTCTACATCAGCCACAAGCCCTGGAGCCTCTCAGCATGTATATGATAGAACCATAGGTAAAATCTATAATCCATCCATAATCCATCCATGATTCTGCCAGCCAGTGCCTCACATAGCCTCCCCCTGGGCTCAGAACTTAGGGAGGGAGCACATTTTTCCAACATACAGAGGACGCGTGACAGTCCATCAGCATTCCCCTGCTAGGTCACCGGCCTGTGTTCTTCATGCAATATACAGCCTTGCAAAGGGGGAAACCGCCTTGTGACCCTTGCATTGATCCCCCCCTTCTGAGCCTTCCAATGTAGTTGAGAATGGGAGGCGTTTGCCCAAAAGTTAATACCTCAAGGACTCTAGTGGCAATTTATGTCCAGAGACTCCCTTTTCACTATTGAATCGTTCCTTTCTGCAGGGGTTAGATTCCAGATGAGGTATGCTACTGGATGTTCTTCCCCATTCATTCCATGGGACAAGACTTCTCCCAGACCCATATCAAAGGTATAGGTTTGTAAGTGAAATTCTTGACTAAACTTGGGGGTGGTCAACACTGCTCCTTTATGCAATGCTACCTTACTCTGTTGAAAAGCTTCCTCTGCCTCTTCATTCCATTTCAGCATGGTGAACTTGGCCCCATTTGCTGAGATGCATAAATGGAGCTGCAAAGTTACTCACAAATCTTGAATAGTATTGTAGAATTCTTAGGGAGGCTCTCACAGTTATTTTCTTATCATTGTCTGGAGCCAGGATTTAATTGCTTACGAGCCTGCACCCAATGCTGTAGCCCAGATGTCTAGCTTCTTCCAGGCCTACGGCACATTTTTTGTCTTGGCTATTCAGCCAGCCTTATGAGGGTAATCTGGAGGTGAGTGGACCTTTTGTCTGTGGGAGTCCCGATAGAATGGGAAACATAGCAACACTGAATGAACCTTGGTTAAGTAGCTGACTATGAAAATCATCATGACCTCGACGTGATTTGAACACGCAACCTTCTGATCTGGAGTCAGACGCGCTACCGTTGCGCCACGAGGTCTACTACGTGGTTTGCCTCAAGTTTTTGGCTACTCTTGTGTCAATGCTTCTGTGGTTGCCCACAGCATGACCTATAGCCTAGATAGCCCTTTGCTGGCTTTGGCATGCATTTCTTGTGCAATATTGGGCCGGTTAGCTCAGTTGGTTAGAGCGTGGTGCTAATAACGCCAATGTCGCGGGTTCGATCCCCGTACGGGCCATTTCTCTTTTATTCCAGTAGCCTCCAACAGCCATGGATTTCTATGTACATCAGCGCTTGGCCTAGATTTCTTTAACCTATTAAACACATAGCAATAATGCCAGTTTTGCTAATGACGCAGATGAATTATTTCTGAGCCACTGTTTAAACTCAGGTCACTTCTTGACTAACAGGGTTCCCCCTAATGGAATCCCCCAAACAAACAGGCAGCACTTGTATATTTTTTAGTGTTCTGTCAGCACTCAGGCCTTTCACCCAGCAGCAGGCTCCCAAAGCACAGACAGAGCAGGAGAGACAGCACTAAGCATCAGTCAGCTTGCATATATCAAGACAGCTAAGATTTATATTGAGATCTGGCTTCAATCTAAGATGTGGCCCAAAGGAATGTAAGCGTTATCCCACCCAAAGCTCTGCAACACTTCAAGGCTCCCAGATCCAGAAAAATACCCACTTAAGATTGTGAGAAAAGAAAAAGTTAGTTTACTCTACATCAGCCACAAGCCCTGGAGCCTCTCAGCATGTATATGATAGAACCATAGGTAAAATCTATAATCCATCCATAATCCATCCATGATTCTGCCAGCCAGTGCCTCACATAGCCTCCCCCTGGGCTCAGAACTTAGGGAGGGAGCACATTTTTCCAACATACAGAGGACGCGTGACAGTCCATCAGCATTCCCCTGCTAGGTCACCGGCCTGTGTTCTTCATGCAATATACAGCCTTGCAAAGGGGGAAACCGCCTTGTGACCCTTGCATTGATCCCCCCCTTCTGAGCCTTCCAATGTAGTTGAGAATGGGAGGCGTTTGCCCAAAAGTTAATACCTCAAGGACTCTAGTGGCAATTTATGTCCAGAGACTCCCTTTTCACTATTGAATCGTTCCTTTCTGCAGGGGTTAGATTCCAGATGAGGTATGCTACTGGATGTTCTTCCCCATTCATTCCATGGGACAAGACTTCTCCCAGACCCATATCAAAGGTATAGGTTTGTAAGTGAAATTCTTGACTAAACTTGGGGGTGGTCAACACTGCTCCTTTATGCAATGCTACCTTACTCTGTTGAAAAGCTTCCTCTGCCTCTTCATTCCATTTCAGCATGGTGAACTTGGCCCCTTTGCTGAGATGCATAAATGGAGCCGCAAAGTTAATCACAAATCTTGAATAGTATTGTAGAATTCTTAGGGAGGCTCTCACAGTTATTTTCTTATCATTGTCTGGAGCCAGGATTTAATTGCTTACGAGCCTGCACCCAATGCTGTAGCCCAGATGTCTAGCTTCTTCCAGGCCTACGGCACATTTTTTGTCTTGGCTATTCAGCCAGCCTTATGAGGGTAATCTGGAGGTGAGTGGACCTTTTGTCTGTGGGAGTCCCGATAGAATGGGAAACATAGCAACACTGAATGAACCTTGGTTAAGTAGCTGACTATGAAAATCATCATGACCTCGACGTGATTTGAACACGCAACCTTCTGATCTGGAGTCAGACGCGCTACCGTTGCGCCACGAGGTCTACTACGTGGTTTGCCTCAAGTTTTTGGCTACTCTTGTGTCAATGCTTCTGTGGTTGCCCACAGCATGACCTATAGCCTAGATAGCCCTTTGCTGGCTTTGGCATGCATTTCTTGTGCAAGATTGGGCCGGTTAGCTCAGTTGGTTAGAGCGTGGTGCTAATAACGCCAAGGTCGTGGGTTCGATCCCCGTACGGGCCATTTCTCTTTTATTCCAGTAGCCTCCAACAGCCATGGATTTCTATGTACATCAGCGCTTGGCCTAGATTTCTTTAACCTATTAAACACATAGCAATAATGCCAGTTTTGCTAATGACGCAGATGAATTATTTCTGAGCCACTGTTTAAACTCAGGTCACTTCTTGACTAACAGGGTTCCCCCTAATGGAATCCCCCAAACAAACAGGCAGCACTTGTATATTTTTTAGTGTTCTGTCAGCACTCAGGCCTTTCACCCAGCAGCAGGCTCCCAAAGCACAGACAGAGCAGGAGAGACAGCACTAAGCATCAGTCAGCTTGCATATATCAAGACAGCTAAGATTTATATTGAGATCTGGCTTCAATCTAAGATGTGGCCCAAAGGAATGTAAGCGTTATCCCACCCAAAGCTCTGCAACACTTCAAGGCTCCCAGATCCAGAAAAATACCCACTTAAGATTGTGAGAAAAGAAAAAGTTAGTTTACTCTACATCAGCCACAAGCCCTGGAGCCTCTCAGCATGTATATGATAGAACCATAGGTAAAATCTATAATCCATCCATAATCCATCCATGATTCTGCCAGCCAGTGCCTCACATAGCCTCCCCCTGGGCTCAGAACTTAGGGAGGGAGCACATTTTTCCAACATACAGAGGACGCGTGACAGTCCATCAGCATTCCCCTGCTAGGTCACCGGCCTGTGTTCTTCATGCAATATACAGCCTTGCAAAGGGGGAAACCGCCTTGTGACCCTTGCATTGATCCCCCCCTTCTGAGCCTTCCAATGTAGTTGAGAATGGGAGGCGTTTGCCCAAAAGTTAATACCTCAAGGACTCTAGTGGCAATTTATGTCCAGAGACTCCCTTTTCACTATTGAATCGTTCCTTTCTGCAGGGGTTAGATTCCAGATGAGGTATGCTACTGGATGTTCTTCCCCATTCATTCCATGGGACAAGACTTCTCCCAGACCCATATCAAAGGTATAGGTTTGTAAGTGAAATTCTTGACTAAACTTGGGGGTGGTCAACACTGCTCCTTTATGCAATGCTACCTTACTCTGTTGAAAAGCTTCCTCTGCCTCTTCATTCCATTTCAGCATGGTGAACTTGGCCCCATTTGCTGAGATGCATAAATGGAGCCGCAAAGTTAATCACAAATCTTGAATAGTATTGTAGAATTCTTAGGGAGGCTCTCACAGTTATTTTCTTATCATTGTCTGGAGCCAGGATTTAATTGCTTACGAGCCTGCACCCAATGCTGTAGCCCAGATGTCTAGCTTCTTGCAGGCCTACGGCACATTTTTTGTCTTGGCTATTCAGCCAGCCTTATGAGGGTAATCTGGAGGTGAGTGGACCTTTTGTCTGTGGGAGTCCCGATAGAATGGGAAACATAGCAACACTGAATGAACCTTGGTTAAGTAGCTGACTATGAAAATCATCATGACCTCGACGTGATTTGAACACGCAACCTTCTGATCTGGAGTCAGACGCGCTACTGTTGCACCACGAGGTCTACTACGTGGTTTGCCTCAAGTTTTTGGCTACTCTTGTGTCAATGCTTCTGTGGTTGCCCACAGCATGACCTATAGCCTAGATAGCCCTTTGCTGGCTTTGGCATGCATTTCTTGTGCAAGATTGGGCCGGTTAGCTCAGTTGGTTAGAGCGTGGTGCTAATAACGCCAAGGTCGCGGGTTCGATCCCCGTACGGGCCATTTCTCTTTTATTCCAGTAGCCTCCAACAGCCATGGATTTCTATGTACATCAGCGCTTGGCCTAGATTTCTTTAACCTATTAAACACATAGCAATAATGCCAGTTTTGCTAATGACGCAGATGAATTATTTCTGAGCCACTGTTTAAACTCAGGTCACTTCTTGACTAACAGGGTTCCCCCTAATGGAATCCCCCAAACAAACAGGCAGCACTTGTATATTTTTTAGTGTTCTGTCAGCACTCAGGCCTTTCACCCAGCAGCAGGCTCCCAAAGCACAGACAGAGCAGGAGAGACAGCACTAAGCATCAGTCAGCTTGCATATATCAAGACAGCTAAGATTTATATTGAGATCTGGCTTCAATCTAAGATGTGGCCCAAAGGAATGTAAGCGTTATCCCACCCAAAGCTCTGCAACACTTCAAGGCTCCCAGATCCAGAAAAATACCCACTTAAGATTGTGAGAAAAGAAAAAGTTAGTTTACTCTACATCAGCCACAAGCCCTGGAGCCTCTCAGCATGTATATGATAGAACCATAGGTAAAATCTATAATCCATCCATAATCCATCCATGATTCTGCCAGCCAGTGCCTCACATAGCCTCCCCCTGGGCTCAGAACTTAGGGAGGGAGCACATTTTTCCAACATACAGAGGACACGTGACAGTCCATCAGCATTCCCCTGCTAGGTCACCGGCCTGTGTTCTTCATGCAATATACAGCCTTGCAAAGGGGGAAACCGCCTTGTGACCCTTGCATTGATCCCCCCCTTCTGAGCCTTCCAATGTAGTTGAGAATGGGAGGCGTTTGCCCAAAAGTTAGTACCTCAAGGACTCTAGTGGCAATTTGTGTCCAGAGACTCCCTTTTCACTATTGAATCGTTCCTTTCTGCAGGGGTTAGATTCCAGATGAGGTATGCTACTGGATGTTCTTCCCCATTCATTCCATGGGACAAGACTTCTCCCAGACCCATATCAAAGGTATAGGTTTGTAAGTGAAATTCTTGACTAAACTTGGGGGTGGTCAACACTGCTCCTTTATGCAATGCTACCTTACTCTGTTGAAAAGCTTCCTCTGCCTCTTCATTCCATTTCAGCATGGTGAACTTGGCCCCTTTGCTGAGATGCATAAATGGAGCCGCAAAGTTAATCACAAATCTTGAATAGTATTGTAGAATTCTTAGGGAGGCTCTCACAGTTATTTTCTTATCATTGTCTGGAGCCAGGATTTAATTGCTTACGAGCCTGCACCCAATGCTGTAGCCCAGATGTCTAGCTTCTTCCAGGCCTACGGCACATTTTTTGTCTTGGCTATTCAGCCAGCCTCATGAGGGTAATCTGGAGGTGAGTGGACCTTTTGTCTGTGGGAGTCCCGATAGAATGGGAAACATAGCAACACTGAATGAACCTTGGTTAAGTAGCTGACTATGAAAATCATCATGACCTCGACGTGATTTGAACACGCAACCTTCTGATCTGGAGTCAGACGCGCTACCGTTGCGCCACGAGGTCTACTACGTCATTTGTTTCAAGTTTTTAGCTACTCTTGTGTCAATGCTTCTGTGGTTGCCCACAGCATGACCTATAGCCTAGATAGCCCTTTGCTGGCTTTGGCATGAATTTCTTGTGCAAGATTGGGCCGGTTAGCTCAGTTGGTTAGAGCGTGGTGCTAATAACGCCAAGGTCGCGGGTTCGATCCCCGTACGGGCTATTTCTCTTTTATTCCAGTAGCCTCCAACAGCCATGGATTTCTATGACCATCGGCGCTTGGCCAAGATTTCTTTAACCTATTAAACACATAGCAATAATGCCAGTTTTGCTAATGACGCAGATGAATTATTTCTGAGCCACTGTTTAAACTCAGGTCACTTCTTGACTAACAGGGTTCCCCCTAATGGAATCCCCCAAACAAACAGGCAGCACTTGTATATTTTTTAGTGTTCTGTCAGCACTCAGGCCTTTCACCCAGCAGCAGGCTCCCAAAGCACAGACAGAGCAGGAGAGACAGCACTAAGCATCAGTCAGCTTGCATATATCAAGACAGCTAAGATTTATACTGAGATCTGGCTTCAATCTAAGATGTGGCCCAAAGGAATGTAAGCGTTATCCCACCCAAAGCTCTGCAACACTTCAAGGCTCCCAGATCCAGAAAAATACCCACTTAAGATTGTGAGAAAAGAAAAAGTTAGTTTACTCTACATCAGCCACAAGCCCTGGAGCCTCTCAGCATGTATATGATAGAACCATAGGTAAAATCTATAATCCATCCATAATCCATCCATGATTCTGCCAGCCAGTGCCTCACATAGCCTCCCCCTGGGCTCAGAACTTAGGGAGGGAGCACATTTTTCCAACATACAGAGGACGCGTGACAGTCCATCAGCATTCCCCTGCTAGGTCACCGGCCTGTGTTCTTCATGCAATATACAGCCTTGCAAAGGGGGAAACCGCCTTGTGACCCTTGCATTGATCCCCCCTTCTGAGCCTTCCAATGTAGTTGAGAATGGGAGGTTTTTGCCCAAAAGTTAATACCTCAAGGACTCTAGTGGCAATTTATGTCCAGAGACTCCCTTTTCCCTATTCAATCGTTCCTTTCTGCAGGGGTTAGATTCCAGATGAGGTATGCTACTGGATGTTCTTCCCCATTCATTCCATGGGACAAGACTTCTCCCAGACCCATATCAAAGGTATAGGTTTGTAAGTGAAATTCTTGACTAAACTTGGGGGTGGTCAACACTGCTCCTTTATGCAATGCTACCTTACTCTGTTGAAAAGCTTCCTCTGCCTCTTCATTCCATTTCAGCATGGTGAACTTGGCCCCTTTGCTGAGATGCATAAATGGAGCCGCAAAGTTAATCACAAAACTTGAATAGTATTGTAGAATCCTTAGGGAGGCTCTCACAGTTATTTTCTTATCATTGTCTGGAGCCAGGATTTATTTGCTTACGAGCCTGCACCCAATGCTGTAGCCCAGATGTCTAGCTTCTTCCAGGCCTAAGGCACATTTTTTGGCTTGGCTATTCAGCCAGCCTTATGAGGGTAATCTGTTGGTGGGTGGACCTTTTGTCTGTTTGAGTCCCGATAGAATGGGAAACATAGCAACACTGAATGAACCTTGGTTAAGTAGCTGACTATGAAAATCATCATGACCTCGACATGATTTGAACACGCAACCTTCTGATCTGGAGTCAGACGTGCTACCGTTGCGCCACGAGGTCTACTACGTCATTTGTCTCAAGTTTTTAGCTACTCTTGTGTCAATGCTTCTGTGGTTGCCCACAGCATGAGCTATAGCCTAGATAGCCCTTTGCTGGCTTTGGCATGCATTTCTTGTGCAAGATTGGGCCAGTTAGCTCAGTTGGTTAGAGCGTGGTGCTAATAACGCCAAGGTCGCGGGTTTGATCCCCGTACGGGCCATTTCTCTTTTATTCCAGTAGCCTCCAACAGCCATGGATTTCTATGACCATCGGCGCTTGGCCTAGATTTCTTTAACCTATTAAACACATAGCAATAATGCCAGTTTTGCTAATGACGCAGATGAATTATTTCTGAGCCACTGTTTAAACTCAGGTCACTTCTTGACTAACAGGGTTCCCCCTAATGGAATCCCCCAAACAAACAGGCAGCACTTGTATATTTTTTAGTGTTCTGTCAGCACTCAGGCCTTTCACCCAGCAGCAGGCTCCCAAAGCACAGACAGAGCAGGAGAGACAGCGCTAAGCATCAGTCAGCTTGCATATATCAAGACAGCTAAGATTTATATTGAGATCTGGCTTCAATCTAAGATGTGGCCCAAAGGAATGTAAGCGTTATCCCACCCAAAGCTCTGCAACACTTCAAGGCTCCCAGATCCAGAAAAATACCCACTTAAGATTGTGAGAAAAGAAAAAGTTAGTTTACTCTACATCAGCCACAAGCCCTGGAGCCTCTCAGCATGTATATGATAGAACCATAGGTAAAATCTATAATCCATCCATAATCCATCCATGATTCTGCCAGCCAGTGCCTCACATAGCCTCCCCCTGGGCTCAGAACTTAGGGAGGGAGCACATTTTTCCAACATACAGAGGACGCGGGACAGTCTATCAGCATTCCCCTGCTAGGTCACCGGCCTGTGTTCTTCATGCAATATACAGCCTTGCAAAAGGGAAAACCGCCTTGTGACCCTTGCATTGATCCCCCCTTCTGAGCCTTCCAATGTAGTTGAGAATGGGAGGCGTTTGCCCAAAAGTTAGTACCTCAAGGACTCTAGTGGCAATTTATGTCCAGAGACTCCCTTTTCACTATTGAATCGTTCCTTTCTGCAGGGGTTAGTTTCCAGATGAGGTATGCTACTGGATGTTCTTCCCCATTCATTCCATGGGACAAGACTTCTCCCAGACCCATATCAAAGGTATGGGTTTGTAAGTGAAATTCTTGACTAAACTTGGGGGTGGTCAACACTGCTCCTTTATGCAATGCTACCTTACTCTGTTGAAAAGCTTCCTCTGCCTCTTCATTCCATTTCAGCATGGTGAACTTGGCCCCTTTGCTGAGATGCATAAATGGAGCCGCAAAGTTAATCACAAAACTTGAATAGTATTGTAGAATTCTTAGGGAGGCTCTCACAGTTATTTTCTTATCATTGTCTGGAGCCAGGATTTATTTGCTTACGAGCCTGCACCCAATGCTGTAGCCCAGATGTCTAGCTTCTTCCAGGCCTAAGGCACATTTTTTGGCTTTGCTATTCAGCCAGCCTTATGAGGGTAATCTGGAGGTGGGTGGACCTTTTGTCTGTGGGAGTCCCGATAGAATGGGAAACATAGCAACACTGAATGAACCTTGGTTAAGTAGCTGACTATGAAAATCATCATGACCTCGACGTGATTTGAACACGCAACCTTCTGATCTAGAGTCAGACGCACTACCATTGCGCCACGAGGTCTACTACGTGGTTTGTCTCAAGTTTTTAGCTACTCTTGTGTCAATGCTTCTGTGGTTGCCCACAGCATGACCTATAGCCTAGATAGCCCTTTGCTGGCTGTGGCATGCATGTCTTGTGCAAGATTGGGCCGGTTAGCTCAGTTGGTTAGAGCGTGGTGCTAATAACGCCAAGGTCGCGGGTTCGATCCCCGTACGGGCCATTTCTCTTTTATTCCAGTAGCCTCCAACAGCCATGGATTTCTATGACCATCGGCGCTTGGCCTAGATTTCTTTAACCTATTAAACACATAGCAATGATGCCAGTTTTGCTAATGACGCAGATGAATTATTTCTGAGCCACTGTTTAAACTCAGGTCACTTCTTGACTAACAGGGTTCCCCCTAATGGAATCCCCCAAACAAACAGGCAGCACTTGTATATTTTTTAGTGTTCTGTCAGCACTCAGGCCTTTCACCCAGCAGCAGGCTCCCAAAGCACAGACAGAGCAGGAGAGACAGCACTAAGCATCAGTCAGCTTGCATATATCAAGACAGCTAAGATTTATACTGAGATCTGGCTTCAATCTAAGATGTGGCCCAAAGGAATGTAAGCGTTATCCCACCCAAAGCTCTGCAACACTTCAAGGCTCCCAGATCCAGAAAAATACCCACTTAAGATTGTGAGAAAAGAAAAAGTTAGTTTACTCTACATCAGCCACAAGCCCTGGAGCCTCTCAGCATGTATATGATAGAACCATAGGTAAAATCTATAATCCATCCATAATCCATCCATGATTCTGCCAGCCAGTGCCTCACATAGCCTCCCCCTGGGCTCAGAACTTAGGGAGGGAGCACATTTTTCCAACATACAGAGGACGCGTGACAGTCCATCAGCATTCCCCTGCTAGGTCACCGGCCTGTGTTCTTCATGCAATATACAGCCTTGCAAAGGGGGAAACCGCCTTGTGACCCTTGCATTGATCCCCCCCTTCTGAGCCTTCCAATGTAGTTGAGAATGGGAGGCGTTTGCCCAAAAGTTAATACCTCAAGGACTCTAGTGGCAATTTATGTCCAGAGACTCCCTTTTCACTATTGAATCGTTCCTTTCTGCAGGGGTTAGATTCCAGATGAGGTATGCTACTGGATGTTCTTCCCCATTCATTCCATGGGACAAGACTTCTCCCAGACCCATATCAAAGGTATAGGTTTGTAAGTGAAATTCTTGACTAAACTTGGGGGTGGTCAACACTGCTCCTTTATGCAATGCTACCTTACTCTGTTGAAAAGCTTCCTCTGCCTCTTCATTCCATTTCAGCATGGTGAACTTGGCCCCTTTGCTGAGATGCATAAACGGAGCCGCAAAGTTAATCACAAAACTTGAATAGTATTGTAGAATTCTTAGGGAGGCTCTCACAGTTATTTTCTTATCATTGTCTGGAGCCAGGATTTATTTGCTTACGAGCCTGCACCCAATGCTGTAGCCCAGATGTCTTGCTTCTTCCAGGCCTAAGGCACATTTTTTGGCTTGGCTATTCAGCCAGCCTTATGAGGGTAATCTGGAGGTGGGTGGACCTTTTGTCTGTGGGAGTCCCGATAGAATGGGAAACATAGCAACACTGAATGAACCTTGGTTAAGTAGCTGACTATGAAAATCATCATGACCTCGACGTGATTTGAACACGCAACCTTCTGATCTAGAGTCAGACGCACTACCATTGCGCCACGAGGTCTACTACGTGGTTTGTCTCAAGTTTTTAGCTACTCTTGTGTCAATGCTTCTGTGGTTGCCCACAGCATGACCTATAGCCTAGATAGCCCTTTGCTGGCTTTGGCATGCATGTCTTGTGCAAGATTGGGCCGGTTAGCTCAGTTGGTTAGAGCGTGGTGCTAATAACGCCAAGGTCGCGGGTTCGATCCCCGTACGGGCCATTTCTCTTTTATTCCAGTAGCCTCCAACAGCCATGGATTTCTATGACCATCGGCGCTTGGCCTAGATTTCTTTAACCTATTAAACACATAGCAATAATGCCAGTTTTGCTAATGACGCAGATGAATTATTTCTGAGCCACTGTTTAAACTCAGGTCACTTCTTGACTAACAGGGTTCCCCCTAATGGAATCCCCCAAACAAACAGGCAGCACTTGTATATTTTTTAGTGTTCTGTCAGCACTCAGGCCTTTCACCCAGCAGCAGGCTCCCAAAGCACAGACAGAGCAGGAGAGACAGCACTAAGCATCAGTCAGCTTGCATATATCAAGACAGCTAAGATTTATACTGAGATCTGGCTTCAATCTAAGATGTGGCCCAAAGGAATGTAAGCGTTATCCCACCCAAAGCTCTGCAACACTTCAAGGCTCCCAGATCCAGAAAAATACCCACTTAAGATTGTGAGAAAAGAAAAAGTTAGTTTACTCTACATCAGCCACAAGCCCTGGAGCCTCTCAGCATGTATATGATAGAACCATAGGTAAAATCTATAATCCATCCATAATCCATCCATGATTCTGCCAGCCAGTGCCTCACATAGCCTCCCCCTGGGCTCAGAACTTAGGGAGGGAGCACATTTTTCCAACATACAGAGGACGCGTGACAGTCCATCAGCATTCCCCTGCTAGGTCACCGGCCTGTGTTCTTCATGCAATATACAGCCTTGCAAAGGGGGAAACCGCCTTGTGACCCTTGCATTGATCCCCCCCTTCTGAGCCTTCCAATGTAGTTGAGAATGGGAGGCGTTTGCCCAAAAGTTAATACCTCAAGGACTCTAGTGGCAATTTATGTCCAGAGACTCCCTTTTCACTATTGAATCGTTCCTTTCTGCAGGGGTTAGATTCCAGATGAGGTATGCTACTGGATGTTCTTCCCCATTCATTCCATGGGACAAGACTTCTCCCAGACCCATATCAAAGGTATAGGTTTGTAAGTGAAATTCTTGACTAAACTTGGGGGTGGTCAACACTGCTCCTTTATGCAATGCTACCTTACTCTGTTGAAAAGCTTCCTCTGCCTCTTCATTCCATTTCAGCATGGTGAACTTGGCCCCTTTGCTGAGATGCATAAACGGAGCCGCAAAGTTAATCACAAAACTTGAATAGTATTGTAGAATTCTTAGGGAGGCTCTCACAGTTATTTTCTTATCATTGTCTGGAGCCAGGATTTATTTGCTTACGAGCCTGCACCCAATGCTGTAGCCCAGATGTCTTGCTTCTTCCAGGCCTAAGGCACATTTTTTGTCTTGGCTATTCAGCCAGCCTTATGAGGGTAATCTGGAGGTGAGTGGACCTTTTGTCTGTTTGAGTCCCGATAGAATGGGAAACATAGCAACACTGAATGAACCTTGGTTAAGTAGCTGACTATGAAAATCATCATGACCTCGACGTGATTTGAACACGCAACCTTCTGATCTGGAGTCAGACGCGCTACCGTTGCGCCACGAGGTCTACTACGTGGTTTGCCTCAAGTTTTTGGCTACTCTTGTGTTAATGCTTCTGTGGTTGCCCACAGCATGACCTATAGCCTAGATAGCCCTTTGCTGGCTTTGGCATGCATTTCTTGTGCAAGATTGGGCCGGTTAGCTCAGTTGGTTAGAGCGTGGTGCTAATAACGCCAAGGTCGCGGGTTCGATCCCCGTACGGGCCATTTCTCTTTTATTCCAGTAGCCTCCAACAGCCATGGATTTCTATGTACATCAGCGCTTGGCCTAGATTTCTTTAACCTATTAAACACATAGCAATAATGCCAGTTTTGCTAATGACGCAGATGAATTATTTCTGAGCCACTGTTTAAACTCAGGTCACTTCTTGACTAACAGGGTTCCCCCTAATGGAATCCCCCAAACAAACAGGCAGCACTTGTATATTTTTTAGTGTTCTGTCAGCACTCAGGCCTTTCACCCAGCAGCAGGCTCCCAAAGCACAGACAGAGCAGGAGAGACAGCACTAAGCATCAGTCAGCTTGCATATATCAAGACAGCTAAGATTTATATTGAGATCTGGCTTCAATCTAAGATGTGGCCCAAAGGAATGTAAGCGTTATCCCACCCAAAGCTCTGCAACACTTCAAGGCTCCCAGATCCAGAAAAATACCCACTTAAGATTGTGAGAAAAGAAAAAGTTAGTTTACTCTACATCAGCCACAAGCCCTGGAGCCTCTCAGCATGTATATGATAGAACCATAGGTAAAATCTATAATCCATCCATAATCCATCCATGATTCTGCCAGCCAGTGCCTCACATAGCCTCCCCCTGGGCTCAGAACTTAGGGAGGGAGCACATTTTTCCAACATACAGAGGACGCGTGACAGTCCATCAGCATTCCCCTGCTAGGTCACCGGCCTGTGTTCTTCATGCAATATACAGCCTTGCAAAGGGGGAAACCGCCTTGTGACCCTTGCATTGATCCCCCCCTTCTGAGCCTTCCAATGTAGTTGAGAATGGGAGGCGTTTGCCCAAAAGTTAATACCTCAAGGACTCTAGTGGCAATTTATGTCCAGAGACTCCCTTTTCACTATTGAATCGTTCCTTTCTGCAGGGGTTAGATTCCAGATGAGGTATGCTACTGGATGTTCTTCCCCATTCATTCCATGGGACAAGACTTCTCCCAGACCCATATCAAAGGTATAGGTTTGTAAGTGAAATTCTTGACTAAACTTGGGGGTGGTCAACACTGCTCCTTTATGCAATGCTACCTTACTCTGTTGAAAAGCTTCCTCTGCCTCTTCATTCCATTTCAGCATGGTGAACTTGGCCCCATTTGCTGAGATGCATAAATGGAGCTGCAAAGTTACTCACAAATCTTGAATAGTATTGTAGAATTCTTAGGGAGGCTCTCACAGTTATTTTCTTATCATTGTCTGGAGCCAGGATTTAATTGCTTACGAGCCTGCACCCAATGCTGTAGCCCAGATGTCTAGCTTCTTCCAGGCCTACGGCACATTTTTTGTCTTGGCTATTCAGCCAGCCTTATGAGGGTAATCTGGAGGTGAGTGGACCTTTTGTCTGTGGGAGTCCCGATAGAATGGGAAACATAGCAACACTGAATGAACCTTGGTTAAGTAGCTGACTATGAAAATCATCATGACCTCGACGTGATTTGAACACGCAACCTTCTGATCTGGAGTCAGACGCGCTACCGTTGCGCCACGAGGTCTACTACGTGGTTTGCCTCAAGTTTTTGGCTACTCTTGTGTCAATGCTTCTGTGGTTGCCCACAGCATGACCTATAGCCTAGATAGCCCTTTGCTGGCTTTGGCATGCATTTATTGTGCAATATTGGGCCGGTTAGCTCAGTTGGTTAGAGCGTGGTGCTAATAACGCCAAGGTCGCGGGTTCGATCCCCGTACGGGCCATTTCTCTTTTATTCCAGTAGCCTCCAACAGCCATGGATTTCTATGTACATCAGCGCTTGGCCTAGATTTCTTTAACCTATTAAACACATAGCAATAATGCCAGTTTTGCTAATGACGCAGATGAATTATTTCTGAGCCACTGTTTAAACTCAGGTCACTTCTTGACTAACAGGGTTCCCCCTAATGGAATCCCCCAAACAAACAGGCAGCACTTGTATATTTTTTAGTGTTCTGTCAGCACTCAGGCCTTTCACCCAGCAGCAGGCTCCCAAAGCACAGACAGAGCAGGAGAGACAGCACTAAGCATCAGTCAGCTTGCATATATCAAGACAGCTAAGATTTATATTGAGATCTGGCTTCAATCTAAGATGTGGCCCAAAGGAATGTAAGCGTTATCCCACCCAAAGCTCTGCAACACTTCAAGGCTCCCAGATCCAGAAAAATACCCACTTAAGATTGTGAGAAAAGAAAAAGTTAGTTTACTCTACATCAGCCACAAGCCCTGGAGCCTCTCAGCATGTATATGATAGAACCATAGGTAAAATCTATAATCCATCCATAATCCATCCATGATTCTGCCAGCCAGTGCCTCACATAGCCTCCCCCTGGGCTCAGAACTTAGGGAGGGAGCACATTTTTCCAACATACAGAGGACGCGTGACAGTCCATCAGCATTCCCCTGCTAGGTCACCGGCCTGTGTTCTTCATGCAATATACAGCCTTGCAAAGGGGGAAACCGCCTTGTGACCCTTGCATTGATCCCCCCCTTCTGAGCCTTCCAATGTAGTTGAGAATGGGAGGCGTTTGCCCAAAAGTTAATACCTCAAGGACTCTAGTGGCAATTTATGTCCAGAGACTCCCTTTTCACTATTGAATCGTTCCTTTCTGCAGGGGTTAGATTCCAGATGAGGTATGCTACTGGATGTTCTTCCCCATTCATTCCATGGGACAAGACTTCTCCCAGACCCATATCAAAGGTATAGGTTTGTAAGTGAAATTCTTGACTAAACTTGGGGGTGGTCAACACTGCTCCTTTATGCAATGCTACCTTACTCTGTTGAAAAGCTTCCTCTGCCTCTTCATTCCATTTCAGCATGGTGAACTTGGCCCCTTTGCTGAGATGCATAAATGGAGCCGCAAAGTTAATCACAAATCTTGAATAGTATTGTAGAATTCTTAGGGAGGCTCTCACAGTTATTTTCTTATCATTGTCTGGAGCCAGGATTTAATTGCTTACGAGCCTGCACCCAATGCTGTAGCCCAGATGTCTAGCTTCTTCCAGGCCTACGGCACATTTTTTGTCTTGGCTATTCAGCCAGCCTTATGAGGGTAATCTGGAGGTGAGTGGACCTTTTGTCTGTGGGAGTCCCGATAGAATGGGAAACATAGCAACACTGAATGAACCTTGGTTAAGTAGCTGACTATGAAAATCATCATGACCTCGACGTGATTTGAACACGCAACCTTCTGATCTGGAGTCAGACGCGCTACCGTTGCGCCACGAGGTCTACTACGTGGTTTGCCTCAAGTTTTTGGCTACTCTTGTGTCAATGCTTCTGTGGTTGCCCACAGCATGACCTATAGCCTAGATAGCCCTTTGCTGGCTTTGGCATGCATTTCTTGTGCAAGATTGGGCCGGTTAGCTCAGTTGGTTAGAGCGTGGTGCTAATAACGCCAAGGTCGTGGGTTCGATCCCCGTACGGGCCATTTCTCTTTTATTCCAGTAGCCTCCAACAGCCATGGATTTCTATGTACATCAGCGCTTGGCCTAGATTTCTTTAACCTATTAAACACATAGCAATAATGCCAGTTTTGCTAATGACGCAGATGAATTATTTCTGAGCCACTGTTTAAACTCAGGTCACTTCTTGACTAACAGGGTTCCCCCTAATGGAATCCCCCAAACAAACAGGCAGCACTTGTATATTTTTTAGTGTTCTGTCAGCACTCAGGCCTTTCACCCAGCAGCAGGCTCCCAAAGCACAGACAGAGCAGGAGAGACAGCACTAAGCATCAGTCAGCTTGCATATATCAAGACAGCTAAGATTTATATTGAGATCTGGCTTCAATCTAAGATGTGGCCCAAAGGAATGTAAGCGTTATCCCACCCAAAGCTCTGCAACACTTCAAGGCTCCCAGATCCAGAAAAATACCCACTTAAGATTGTGAGAAAAGAAAAAGTTAGTTTACTCTACATCAGCCACAAGCCCTGGAGCCTCTCAGCATGTATATGATAGAACCATAGGTAAAATCTATAATCCATCCATAATCCATCCATGATTCTGCCAGCCAGTGCCTCACATAGCCTCCCCCTGGGCTCAGAACTTAGGGAGGGAGCACATTTTTCCAACATACAGAGGACGCGTGACAGTCCATCAGCATTCCCCTGCTAGGTCACCGGCCTGTGTTCTTCATGCAATATACAGCCTTGCAAAGGGGGAAACCGCCTTGTGACCCTTGCATTGATCCCCCCCTTCTGAGCCTTCCAATGTAGTTGAGAATGGGAGGCGTTTGCCCAAAAGTTAATACCTCAAGGACTCTAGTGGCAATTTATGTCCAGAGACTCCCTTTTCACTATTGAATCGTTCCTTTCTGCAGGGGTTAGATTCCAGATGAGGTATGCTACTGGATGTTCTTCCCCATTCATTCCATGGGACAAGACTTCTCCCAGACCCATATCAAAGGTATAGGTTTGTAAGTGAAATTCTTGACTAAACTTGGGGGTGGTCAACACTGCTCCTTTATGCAATGCTACCTTACTCTGTTGAAAAGCTTCCTCTGCCTCTTCATTCCATTTCAGCATGGTGAACTTGGCCCCATTTGCTGAGATGCATAAATGGAGCCGCAAAGTTAATCACAAATCTTGAATAGTATTGTAGAATTCTTAGGGAGGCTCTCACAGTTATTTTCTTATCATTGTCTGGAGCCAGGATTTAATTGCTTACGAGCCTGCACCCAATGCTGTAGCCCAGATGTCTAGCTTCTTGCAGGCCTACGGCACATTTTTTGTCTTGGCTATTCAGCCAGCCTTATGAGGGTAATCTGGAGGTGAGTGGACCTTTTGTCTGTGGGAGTCCCGATAGAATGGGAAACATAGCAACACTGAATGAACCTTGGTTAAGTAGCTGACTATGAAAATCATCATGACCTCGACGTGATTTGAACACGCAACCTTCTGATCTGGAGTCAGACGCGCTACTGTTGCACCACGAGGTCTACTACGTGGTTTGCCTCAAGTTTTTGGCTACTCTTGTGTCAATGCTTCTGTGGTTGCCCACAGCATGACCTATAGCCTAGATAGCCCTTTGCTGGCTTTGGCATGCATTTCTTGTGCAAGATTGGGCCGGTTAGCTCAGTTGGTTAGAGCGTGGTGCTAATAACTCCAAGGTCGCGGGTTCGATCCCCGTACGGGCCATTTCTCTTTTATTCCAGTAGCCTCCAACAGCCATGGATTTCTATGTACATCAGCGCTTGGCCTAGATTTCTTTAACCTATTAAACACATAGCAATAATGCCAGTTTTGCTAATGACGCAGATGAATTATTTCTGAGCCACTGTTTAAACTCAGGTCACTTCTTGACTAACAGGGTTCCCCCTAATGGAATCCCCCAAACAAACAGGCAGCACTTGTATATTTTTTAGTGTTCTGTCAGCACTCAGGCCTTTCACCCAGCAGCAGGCTCCCAAAGCACAGACAGAGCAGGAGAGACAGCACTAAGCATCAGTCAGCTTGCATATATCAAGACAGCTAAGATTTATATTGAGATCTGGCTTCAATCTAAGATGTGGCCCAAAGGAATGTAAGCGTTATCCCACCCAAAGCTCTGCAACACTTCAAGGCTCCCAGATCCAGAAAAATACCCACTTAAGATTGTGAGAAAAGAAAAAGTTAGTTTACTCTACATCAGCCACAAGCCCTGGAGCCTCTCAGCATGTATATGATAGAACCATAGGTAAAATCTATAATCCATCCATAATCCATCCATGATTCTGCCAGCCAGTGCCTCACATAGCCTCCCCCTGGGCTCAGAACTTAGGGAGGGAGCACATTTTTCCAACATACAGAGGACACGTGACAGTCCATCAGCATTCCCCTGCTAGGTCACCGGCCTGTGTTCTTCATGCAATATACAGCCTTGCAAAGGGGGAAACCGCCTTGTGACCCTTGCATTGATCCCCCCCTTCTGAGCCTTCCAATGTAGTTGAGAATGGGAGGCGTTTGCCCAAAAGTTAGTACCTCAAGGACTCTAGTGGCAATTTGTGTCCAGAGACTCCCTTTTCACTATTGAATCGTTCCTTTCTGCAGGGGTTAGATTCCAGATGAGGTATGCTACTGGATGTTCTTCCCCATTCATTCCATGGGACAAGACTTCTCCCAGACCCATATCAAAGGTATAGGTTTGTAAGTGAAATTCTTGACTAAACTTGGGGGTGGTCAACACTGCTCCTTTATGCAATGCTACCTTACTCTGTTGAAAAGCTTCCTCTGCCTCTTCATTCCATTTCAGCATGGTGAACTTGGCCCCTTTGCTGAGATGCATAAATGGAGCCGCAAAGTTAATCACAAATCTTGAATAGTATTGTAGAATTCTTAGGGAGGCTCTCACAGTTATTTTCTTATCATTGTCTGGAGCCAGGATTTAATTGCTTACGAGCCTGCACCCAATGCTGTAGCCCAGATGTCTAGCTTCTTCCAGGCCTACGGCACATTTTTTGTCTTGGCTATTCAGCCAGCCTCATGAGGGTAATCTGGAGGTGAGTGGACCTTTTGTCTGTGGGAGTCCCGATAGAATGGGAAACATAGCAACACTGAATGAACCTTGGTTAAGTAGCTGACTATGAAAATCATCATGACCTCGACGTGATTTGAACACGCAACCTTCTGATCTGGAGTCAGACGCGCTACCGTTGCGCCACGAGGTCTACTACGTCATTTGTTTCAAGTTTTTAGCTACTCTTGTGTCAATGCTTCTGTGGTTGCCCACAGCATGACCTATAGCCTAGATAGCCCTTTGCTGGCTTTGGCATGAATTTCTTGTGCAAGATTGGGCCGGTTAGCTCAGTTGGTTAGAGCGTGGTGCTAATAACGCCAAGGTCGCGGGTTCGATCCCCGTACGGGCTATTTCTCTTTTATTCCAGTAGCCTCCAACAGCCATGGATTTCTATGACCATCGGCGCTTGGCCAAGATTTCTTTAACCTATTAAACACATAGCAATAATGCCAGTTTTGCTAATGACGCAGATGAATTATTTCTGAGCCACTGTTTAAACTCAGGTCACTTCTTGACTAACAGGGTTCCCCCTAATGGAATCCCCCAAACAAACAGGCAGCACTTGTATATTTTTTAGTGTTCTGTCAGCACTCAGGCCTTTCACCCAGCAGCAGGCTCCCAAAGCACAGACAGAGCAGGAGAGACAGCACTAAGCATCAGTCAGCTTGCATATATCAAGACAGCTAAGATTTATACTGAGATCTGGCTTCAATCTAAGATGTGGCCCAAAGGAATGTAAGCGTTATCCCACCCAAAGCTCTGCAACACTTCAAGGCTCCCAGATCCAGAAAAATACCCACTTAAGATTGTGAGAAAAGAAAAAGTTAGTTTACTCTACATCAGCCACAAGCCCTGGAGCCTCTCAGCATGTATATGATAGAACCATAGGTAAAATCTATAATCCATCCATAATCCATCCATGATTCTGCCAGCCAGTGCCTCACATAGCCTCCCCCTGGGCTCAGAACTTAGGGAGGGAGCACATTTTTCCAACATACAGAGGACGCGTGACAGTCCATCAGCATTCCCCTGCTAGGTCACCGGCCTGTGTTCTTCATGCAATATACAGCCTTGCAAAGGGGGAAACCGCCTTGTGACCCTTGCATTGATCCCCCCTTCTGAGCCTTCCAATGTAGTTGAGAATGGGAGGCGTTTGCCCAAAAGTTAATACCTCAAGGACTCTAGTGGCAATTTATGTCCAGAGACTCCCTTTTCCCTATTCAATCGTTCCTTTCTGCAGGGGTTAGATTCCAGATGAGGTATGCTACTGGATGTTCTTCCCCATTCATTCCATGGGACAAGACTTCTCCCAGACCCATATCAAAGGTATAGGTTTGTAAGTGAAATTCTTGACTAAACTTGGGGGTGGTCAACACTGCTCCTTTATGCAATGCTACCTTACTCTGTTGAAAAGCTTCCTCTGCCTCTTCATTCCATTTCAGCATGGTGAACTTGGCCCCTTTGCTGAGATGCATAAATGGAGCCGCAAAGTTAATCACAAAACTTGAATAGTATTGTAGAATCCTTAGGGAGGCTCTCACAGTTATTTTCTTATCATTGTCTGGAGCCAGGATTTATTTGCTTACGAGCCTGCACCCAATGCTGTAGCCCAGATGTCTAGCTTCTTCCAGGCCTAAGGCACATTTTTTGGCTTGGCTATTCAGCCAGCCTTATGAGGGTAATCTGTTGGTGGGTGGACCTTTTGTCTGTTTGAGTCCCGATAGAATGGGAAACATAGCAACACTGAATGAACCTTGGTTAAGTAGCTGACTATGAAAATCATCATGACCTCGACATGATTTGAACACGCAACCTTCTGATCTGGAGTCAGACGTGCTACCGTTGCGCCACGAGGTCTACTACGTCATTTGTCTCAAGTTTTTAGCTACTCTTGTGTCAATGCTTCTGTGGTTGCCCACAGCATGAGCTATAGCCTAGATAGCCCTTTGCTGGCTTTGGCATGCATTTCTTGTGCAAGATTGGGCCAGTTAGCTCAGTTGGTTAGAGCGTGGTGCTAATAACGCCAAGGTCGCGGGTTTGATCCCCGTACGGGCCATTTCTCTTTTATTCCAGTAGCCTCCAACAGCCATGGATTTCTATGACCATCGGCGCTTGGCCTAGATTTCTTTAACCTATTAAACACATAGCAATAATGCCAGTTTTGCTAATGACGCAGATGAATTATTTCTGAGCCACTGTTTAAACTCAGGTCACTTCTTGACTAACAGGGTTCCCCCTAATGGAATCCCCCAAACAAACAGGCAGCACTTGTATATTTTTTAGTGTTCTGTCAGCACTCAGGCCTTTCACCCAGCAGCAGGCTCCCAAAGCACAGACAGAGCAGGAGAGACAGCGCTAAGCATCAGTCAGCTTGCATATATCAAGACAGCTAAGATTTATACTGAGATCTGGCTTCAATCTAAGATGTGGCCCAAAGGAATGTAAGCGTTATCCCACCCAAAGCTCTGCAACACTTCAAGGCTCCCAGATCCAGAAAAATACCCACTTAAGATTGTGAGAAAAGAAAAAGTTAGTTTACTCTACATCAGCCACAAGCCCTGGAGCCTCTCAGCATGTATATGATAGAACCATAGGTAAAATCTATAATCCATCCATAATCCATCCATGATTCTGCCAGCCAGTGCCTCACATAGCCTCCCCCTGGGCTCAGAACTTAGGGAGGGAGCACATTTTTCCAACATACAGAGGACGCGGGACAGTCTATCAGCATTCCCCTGCTAGGTCACCGGCCTGTGTTCTTCATGCAATATACAGCCTTGCAAAAGGGAAAACCGCCTTGTGACCCTTGCATTGATCCCCCCTTCTGAGCCTTCCAATGTAGTTGAGAATGGGAGGCGTTTGCCCAAAAGTTAGTACCTCAAGGACTCTAGTGGCAATTTATGTCCAGAGACTCCCTTTTCACTATTGAATCGTTCCTTTCTGCAGGGGTTAGTTTCCAGATGAGGTATGCTACTGGATGTTCTTCCCCATTCATTCCATGGGACAAGACTTCTCCCAGACCCATATCAAAGGTATAGGTTTGTAAGTGAAATTCTTGACTAAACTTGGGGGTGGTCAACACTGCTCCTTTATGCAATGCTACCTTACTCTGTTGAAAAGCTTCCTCTGCCTCTTCATTCCATTTCAGCATGGTGAACTTGGCCCCTTTGCTGAGATGCATAAATGGAGCCGCAAAGTTAATCACAAAACTTGAATAGTATTGTAGAATTCTTAGGGAGGCTCTCACAGTTATTTTCTTATCATTGTCTGGAGCCAGGATTTATTTGCTTACGAGCCTGCACCCAATGCTGTAGCCCAGATGTCTAGCTTCTTCCAGGCCTAAGGCACATTTTTTGGCTTTGCTATTCAGCCAGCCTTATGAGGGTAATCTGGAGGTGGGTGGACCTTTTGTCTGTGGGAGTCCCGATAGAATGGGAAACATAGCAACACTGAATGAACCTTGGTTAAGTAGCTGACTATGAAAATCATCATGACCTCGACGTGATTTGAACACGCAACCTTCTGATCTAGAGTCAGACGCACTACCATTGCGCCACGAGGTCTACTACGTGGTTTGTCTCAAGTTTTTAGCTACTCTTGTGTCAATGCTTCTGTGGTTGCCCACAGCATGACCTATAGCCTAGATAGCCCTTTGCTGGCTGTGGCATGCATGTCTTGTGCAAGATTGGGCCGGTTAGCTCAGTTGGTTAGAGCGTGGTGCTAATAACGCCAAGGTCGCGGGTTCGATCCCCGTACGGGCCATTTCTCTTTTATTCCAGTAGCCTCCAACAGCCATGGATTTCTATGACCATCGGCGCTTGGCCTAGATTTCTTTAACCTATTAAACACATAGCAATAATGCCAGTTTTGCTAATGACGCAGATGAATTATTTCTGAGCCACTGTTTAAACTCAGGTCACTTCTTGACTAACAGGGTTCCCCCTAATGGAATCCCCCAAACAAACAGGCAGCACTTGTATATTTTTTAGTGTTCTGTCAGCACTCAGGCCTTTCACCCAGCAGCAGGCTCCCAAAGCACAGACAGAGCAGGAGAGACAGCACTAAGCATCAGTCAGCTTGCATATATCAAGACAGCTAAGATTTATACTGAGATCTGGCTTCAATCTAAGATGTGGCCCAAAGGAATGTAAGCGTTATCCCACCCAAAGCTCTGCAACACTTCAAGGCTCCCAGATCCAGAAAAATACCCACTTAAGATTGTGAGAAAAGAAAAAGTTAGTTTACTCTACATCAGCCACAAGCCCTGGAGCCTCTCAGCATGTATATGATAGAACCATAGGTAAAATCTATAATCCATCCATAATCCATCCATGATTCTGCCAGCCAGTGCCTCACATAGCCTCCCCCTGGGCTCAGAACTTAGGGAGGGAGCACATTTTTCCAACATACAGAGGACGCGTGACAGTCCATCAGCATTCCCCTGCTAGGTCACCGGCCTGTGTTCTTCATGCAATATACAGCCTTGCAAAGGGGGAAACCGCCTTGTGACCCTTGCATTGATCCCCCCCTTCTGAGCCTTCCAATGTAGTTGAGAATGGGAGGCGTTTGCCCAAAAGTTAATACCTCAAGGACTCTAGTGGCAATTTATGTCCAGAGACTCCCTTTTCACTATTGAATCGTTCCTTTCTGCAGGGGTTAGATTCCAGATGAGGTATGCTACTGGATGTTCTTCCCCATTCATTCCATGGGACAAGACTTCTCCCAGACCCATATCAAAGGTATAGGTTTGTAAGTGAAATTCTTGACTAAACTTGGGGGTGGTCAACACTGCTCCTTTATGCAATGCTACCTTACTCTGTTGAAAAGCTTCCTCTGCCTCTTCATTCCATTTCAGCATGGTGAACTTGGCCCCTTTGCTGAGATGCATAAACGGAGCCGCAAAGTTAATCACAAAACTTGAATAGTATTGTAGAATTCTTAGGGAGGCTCTCACAGTTATTTTCTTATCATTGTCTGGAGCCAGGATTTATTTGCTTACGAGCCTGCACCCAATGCTGTAGCCCAGATGTCTTGCTTCTTCCAGGCCTAAGGCACATTTTTTGGCTTGGCTATTCAGCCAGCCTTATGAGGGTAATCTGGAGGTGGGTGGACCTTTTGTCTGTGGGAGTCCCGATAGAATGGGAAACATAGCAACACTGAATGAACCTTGGTTAAGTAGCTGACTATGAAAATCATCATGACCTCGACGTGATTTGAACACGCAACCTTCTGATCTAGAGTCAGACGCACTACCATTGCGCCACGAGGTCTACTACGTGGTTTGTCTCAAGTTTTTAGCTACTCTTGTGTCAATGCTTCTGTGGTTGCCCACAGCATGACCTATAGCCTAGATAGCCCTTTGCTGGCTTTGGCATGCATGTCTTGTGCAAGATTGGGCCGGTTAGCTCAGTTGGTTAGAGCGTGGTGCTAATAACGCCAAGGTCGCGGGTTCGATCCCCGTACGGGCCATTTCTCTTTTATTCCAGTAGCCTCCAACAGCCATGGATTTCTATGACCATCCGCGCTTGGCCTAGATTTCTTTAACCTATTAAACACATAGCAATAATGCCAGTTTTGCTAATGACGCAGATGAATTATTTCTGAGCCACTGTTTAAACTCAGGTCACTTCTTGACTAACAGGGTTCCCCCTAATGGAATCCCCCAAACAAACAGGCAGCACTTGTATATTTTTTAGTGTTCTGTCAGCACTCAGGCCTTTCACCCAGCAGCAGGCTCCCAAAGCACAGACAGAGCAGGAGAGACAGCACTAAGCATCAGTCAGCTTGCATATATCAAGACAGCTAAGATTTATACTGAGATCTGGCTTCAATCTAAGATGTGGCCCAAAGGAATGTAAGCGTTATCCCACCCAAAGCTCTGCAACACTTCAAGGCTCCCAGATCCAGAAAAATACCCACTTAAGATTGTGAGAAAAGAAAAAGTTAGTTTACTCTACATCAGCCACAAGCCCTGGAGCCTCTCAGCATGTATATGATAGAACCATAGGTAAAATCTATAATCCATCCATAATCCATCCATGATTCTGCCAGCCAGTGCCTCACATAGCCTCCCCCTGGGCTCAGAACTTAGGGAGGGAGCACATTTTTCCAACATACAGAGGACGCGTGACAGTCCATCAGCATTCCCCTGCTAGGTCACCGGCCTGTGTTCTTCATGCAATATACAGCCTTGCAAAGGGGGAAACCGCCTTGTGACCCTTGCATTGATCCCCCCCTTATGAGCCTTCCAATGTAGTTGAGAATGGGAGGCGTTTGCCCAAAAGTTAATACCTCAAGGACTCTAGTGGCAATTTATGTCCAGAGACTCCCTTTTCACTATTGAATCGTTCCTTTCTGCAGGGGTTAGATTCCAGATGAGGTATGCTACTGGATGTTCTTCCCCATTCATTCCATGGGACAAGACTTCTCCCAGACCCATATCAAAGGTATAGGTTTGTAAGTGAAATTCTTGACTAAACTTGGGGGTGGTCAACACTGCTCCTTTATGCAATGCTACCTTACTCTGTTGAAAAGCTTCCTCTGCCTCTTCATTCCATTTCAGCATGGTGAACTTGGCCCCTTTGCTGAGATGCATAAACGGAGCCGCAAAGTTAATCACAAAACTTGAATAGTATTGTAGAATTCTTAGGGAGGCTCTCACAGTTATTTTCTTATCATTGTCTGGAGCCAGGATTTATTTGCTTACGAGCCTGCACCCAATGCTGTAGCCCAGATGTCTTGCTTCTTCCAGGCCTAAGGCACATTTTTTGTCTTGGCTATTCAGCCAGCCTTATGAGGGTAATCTGGAGGTGAGTGGACCTTTTGTCTGTTTGAGTCCCGATAGAATGGGAAACATAGCAACACTGAATGAACCTTGGTTAAGTAGCTGACTATGAAAATCATCATGACCTCGACGTGATTTGAACACGCAACCTTCTGATCTGGAGTCAGACGCGCTACCGTTGCGCCACGAGGTCTACTACGTCATTTTTCTCAAGTTTTTAGCTACTCTTGTGTCAATGCTTCTGTGGTTGCCCACAGTATGACCTATAGCCTAGATAGCCCTTTGCTGGCTTTGGCATGAATTTCTTGTGCAAGATTGGGCCGGTTAGCTCAGTTGGTTAGAGCGTGGTGCTAATAACGCCAAGGTCGCGGGTTCGATCCCCGTACGGGCCATTTCTCTTTTATTCCAGTAGCCTCCAACAGCCATGGATTTCTATGACCATCGGCGCTTGGCCTAGATTTCTTTAACCTATTAAACACATAGCAATAATGCCAGTTTTGCTAATGACGCAGATGAATTATTTCTGAGCCACTGTTTAAACTCAGGTCACTTCTTGACTAACAGGGTTCCCCCTAATGGAATCCCCCAAACAAACAGGCAGCACTTGTATATTTTTTAGTGTTCTGTCAGCACTCAGGCCTTTCACCCAGCAGCAGGCTCCCAAAGCACAGACAGAGCAGGAGAGACAGCACTAAGCATCAGTCAGCTTGCATATATCAAGACAGCTAAGATTTATATTGAGATCTGGCTTCAATCTAAGATGTGGCCCAAAGGAATGTAAGCGTTATCCCACCCAAAGCTCTGCAACACTTCAAGGCTCCCAGATCCAGAAAAATACCCACTTAAGATTGTGAGAAAAGAAAAAGTTAGTTTACTCTACATCAGCCACAAGCCCTGGAGCCTCTCAGCATGTATATGATAGAACCATAGGTAAAATCTATAATCCATCCATGATTCTGCCAGCCAGTGCCTCACATAGCCTCCCCCTGGGCTCAGAACTTAGGGAGGGAGCACATTTTTCCAACATACAGAGGACGCGTGACAGTCCATCAGCATTCCCCTGCTAGGTCACCGGCCTGTGTTCTTCATGCAATATACAGCCTTGCAAAGGGGGAAACCGCCTTGTGACCCTTGCATTGATCCCCCCCTTCTGAGCCTTCCAATGTAGTTGAGAATGGGAGGCGTTTGCCCAAAAGTTAATACCTCAAGGACTCTAGTGGCAATTTATGTCCAGAGACTCCCTTTTCACTATTGAATCGTTCCTTTCTGCAGGGGTTAGATTCCAGATGAGGTATGCTACTGGATGTTCTTCCCCATTCATTCCATGGGACAAGACTTCTCCCAGACCCATATCAAAGGTATAGGTTTGTAAGTGAAATTCTTGACTAAACTTGGGGGTGGTCAACACTGCTCCTTTATGCAATGCTACCTTACTCTGTTGAAAAGCTTCCTCTGCCTCTTCATTCCATTTCAGCATGGTGAACTTGGCCCCATTTGCTGAGATGCATAAATGGAGCCGCAAAGTTAATCACAAATCTTGAATAGTATTGTAGAATTCTTAGGGAGGCTCTCACAGTTATTTTCTTATCATTGTCTGGAGCCAGGATTTAATTGCTTACGAGCCTGCACCCAATGCTGTAGCCCAGATGTCTAGCTTCTTCCAGGCCTACGGCACATTTTTTGTCTTGGCTATTCAGCCAGCCTTATGAGGGTAATCTGGAGGTGAGTGGACCTTTTGTCTGTGGGAGTCCCGATAGAATGGGAAACATAGCAACACTGAATGAACCTTGGTTAAGTAGCTGACTATGAAAATCATCATGACCTCGACGTGATTTGAACACGCAACCTTCTGATCTGGAGTCAGACGCGCTACCGTTGCGCCACGAGGTCTACTACGTGGTTTGCCTCAAGTTTTTGGCTACTCTTGTGTCAATGCTTCTGTGGTTGCCCACAGCATGACCTATAGCCTAGATAGCCCTTTGCTGGCTTTGGCATGCATTTCTTGTGCAAGATTGGGCCGGTTAGCTCAGTTGGTTAGAGCGTGGTGCTAATAACGCCAAGGTCGCGGGTTCGATCCCCGTACGGGCCATTTCTCTTTTATTCCAGTAGCCTCCAACAGCCATGGATTTCTATGTACATCAGCGCTTGGCCTAGATTTCTTTAACCTATTAAACACATAGCAATAATGCCAGTTTTGCTAATGACGCAGATGAATTATTTCTGAGCCACTGTTTAAACTCAGGTCACTTCTTGACTAACAGGGTTCCCCCTAATGGAATCCCCCAAACAAACAGGCAGCACTTGTATATTTTTTAGTGTTCTGTCAGCACTCAGGCCTTTCACCCAGCAGCAGGCTCCCAAAGCACAGACAGAGCAGGAGAGACAGCACTAAGCATCAGTCAGCTTGCATATATCAAGACAGCTAAGATTTATATTGAGATCTGGCTTCAATCTAAGATGTGGCCCAAAGGAATGTAAGCGTTATCCCACCCAAAGCTCTGCAACACTTCAAGGCTCCCAGATCCAGAAAAATACCCACTTAAGATTGTGAGAAAAGAAAAAGTTAGTTTACTCTACATCAGCCACAAGCCCTGGAGCCTCTCAGCATGTATATGATAGAACCATAGGTAAAATCTATAATCCATCCATAATCCATCCATGATTCTGCCAGCCAGTGCCTCACATAGCCTCTCCCTGGGCTCAGAACTTAGGGAGGGAGCACATTTTTCCAACATACAGAGGACGCGTGACAGTCCATCAGCATTCCCCTGCTAGGTCACCGGCCTGTGTTCTTCATGCAATATACAGCCTTGCAAAGGGGGAAACCGCCTTGTGACCCTTGCATTGATCCCCCCCTTCTGAGCCTTCCAATGTAGTTGAGAATGGGAGGCGTTTGCCCAAAAGTTAATACCTCAAGGACTCTAGTGGCAATTTATGTCCAGAGACTCCCTTTTCACTATTGAATCGTTCCTTTCTGCAGGGGTTAGATTCCAGATGAGGTATGCTACTGGATGTTCTTCCCCATTCATTCCATGGGACAAGACTTCTCCCAGACCCATATCAAAGGTATAGGTTTGTAAGTGAAATTCTTGACTAAACTTGGGGGTGGTCAACACTGCTCCTTTATGCAATGCTACCTTACTCTGTTGAAAAGCTTCCTCTGCCTCTTCATTCCATTTCAGCATGGTGAACTTGGCCCCATTTGCTGAGATGCATAAATGGAGCTGCAAAGTTAATCACAAATCTTGAATAGTATTGTAGAATTCTTAGGGAGGCTCTCACAGTTATTTTCTTATCATTGTCTGGAGCCAGGATTTAATTGCTTACGAGCCTGCACCCAATGCTGTAGCCCAGATGTCTAGCTTCTTCCAGGCCTACGGCACATTTTTTGTCTTGGCTATTCAGCCAGCCTTATGAGGGTAATCTGGAGGTGAGTGGACCTTTTGTCTGTGGGAGTCCCGATAGAATGGGAAACATAGCAACACTGAATGAACCTTGGTTAAGTAGCTGACTATGAAAATCATCATGACCTCGACGTGATTTGAACACGCAACCTTCTGATCTGGAGTCAGACGCGCTACCGTTGCGCCACGAGGTCTACTACGTGGTTTGCCTCAAGTTTTTGGCTACTCTTGTGTCAATGCTTCTGTGGTTGCCCACAGCATGACCTATAGCCTAGATAGCCCTTTGCATGCTTTGGCATGCATTTCTTGTGCAAGATTGGGCCGGTTAGCTCAGTTGGTTAGAGCGTGGTGCTAATAACGCCAAGGTCGCGGGTTCGATCCCCGTACGGGCCATTTCTCTTTTATTCCAGTAGCCTCCAACAGCCATGGATTTCTATGTACATCAGCGCTTGGCCTAGATTTCTTTAACCTATTAAACACATAGCAATAATGCCAGTTTTGCTAATGACGCAGATGAATTATTTCTGAGCCACTGTTTAAACTCAGGTCACTTCTTGACTAACAGGGTTCCCCCTAATGGAATCCCCCAAACAAACAGGCAGCACTTGTATATTTTTTAGTGTTCTGTCAGCACTCAGGCCTTTCACCCAGCAGCAGGCTCCCAAAGCACAGACAGAGCAGGAGAGACAGCACTAAGCATCAGTCAGCTTGCATATATCAAGACAGCTAAGATTTATATTGAGATCTGGCTTCAATCTAAGATGTGGCCCAAAGGAATGTAAGCGTTATCCCACCCAAAGCTCTGCAACACTTCAAGGCTCCAAGATCCAGAAAAATACCCACTTAAGATTGTGAGAAAAGAAAAAGTTAGTTTACTCTACATCAGCCACAAGCCCTGGAGCCTCTCAGCATGTATATGATAGAACCATAGGTAAAATCTATAATCCATCCATAATCCATCCATGATTCTGCCAGCCAGTGCCTCACATAGCCTCCCCCTGGGCTCAGAACTTAGGGAGGGAGCACATTTTTCCAACATACAGAGGACGCGTGACAGTCCATCAGCATTCCCCTGCTAGGTCACCGGCCTGTGTTCTTCATGCAATATACAGCCTTGCAAAGGGGCAAACCGCCTTGTGACCCTTGCATTGATCCCCCCCTTCTGAGCCTTCCAATGTAGTTGAGAATGGGAGGCGTTTGCCCAAAAGTTAATACCTCAAGGACTCTAGTGGCAATTTATGTTCAGAGACTCCCTTTTCACTATTGAATCGTTCCTTTCTGCAGGGGTTAGATTCCAGATGAGGTATGCTACTGGATGTTCTTCCCCATTCATTCCATGGGACAAGACTTCTCCCAGACCCATATCAAAGGTATAGGTTTGTAAGTGAAATTCTTGACTAAACTTGGGGGTGGTCAACACTGCTCCTTTATGCAATGCTACCTTACTCTGTTGAAAAGCTTCCTCTGCCTCTTCATTCCATTTCAGCATGGTGAACTTGGCCCCTTTGCTGAGATGCATAAATGGAGCCGCAAAGTTAATCACAAATCTTGAATAGTATTGTAGAATTCTTAGGGAGGCTCTCACAGTTATTTTCTTATCATTGTCTGGAGCCAGGATTTAATTGCTTACGAGCCTGCACCCAATGCTGTAGCCCAGATGTCTAGCTTCTTCCAGGCCTACGGCACATTTTTTGTCTTGGCTATTCAGCCAGCCTTATGAGGGTAATCTGGAGGTGAGTGGACCTTTTGTCTGTGGGAGTCCCGATAGAATAGGAAACATAGCAACACTGAATGAACCTTGGTTAAGTAGCTGACTATGAAAATCATCATGACCTCAACGTGATTTGAACACACAACCTTCTGATCTGGAGTCAGACGCGCTACTGTTGCGCCACGAGGTCTACTACGTGGTTTGCCTCAAGTTTTTGGCTACTCTTGTGTCAATGCTTCTGTGGTTGCCCACAGCATGACCTATAGCCTAGATAGCCCTTTGCTGGCTTTGGCATGCATTTCTTGTGCAAGATTGGGCCGGTTAGCTCAGTTGGTTAGAGCGTGGTGCTAATAACGCCAAGGTCGCGGGTTCGATCCCCGTACGGGCCATTTCTCTTTTATTCCAGTAGCCTCCAACAGCCATGGATTTCTATGTACATCAGCGCTTGGCCTAGATTTCTTTAACCTATTAAACACATAGCAATAATGCCAGTTTTGCTAATGACGCAGATGAATTATTTCTGAGCCACTGTTTAAACTCAGGTCACTTCTTGACTAACAGGGTTCCCCCTAATGGAATCCCCCAAACAAACAGGCAGCACTTGTATATTTTTTAGTGTTCTGTCAGCACTCAGGCCTTTCACCCAGCAGCAGGCTCCCAAAGCACAGACATAGCAGGAGAGACAGCACTAAGCATCAGTCAGCTTGCATATATCAAGACAGCTAAGATTTATATTGAGATCTGGCTTCAATCTAAGATGTGGCCCAAAGGAATGTAAGCGTTATCCCACCCAAAGCTCTGCAACACTTCAAGGCTCCCAGATCCAGAAAAATACCCACTTAAGATTGTGAGAAAAGAAAAAGTTAGTTTACTCTACATCAGCCACAAGCCCTGGAGCCTCTCAGCATGTATATGATAGAACCATAGGTAAAATCTATAATCCATCCATAATCCATCCATGATTCTGCCAGCCAGTGCCTCACATAGCCTCCCCCTGGGCTCAGAACTTAGGGAGGGAGCACATTTTTCCAACATACAGAGGACGCGTGACAGTCCATCAGCATTCCCCTGCTAGGTCACCGGCCTGTGTTCTTCATGCAATATACAGCCTTGCAAAGGGGGAAACCGCCTTGTGACCCTTGCATTGATCCCCCCCTTCTGAGCCTTCCAATGTAGTTGAGAATGGGAGGCGTTTGCCCAAAAGTTAATACCTCAAGGACTCTAGTGGCAATTTATGTCCAGAGACTCCCTTTTCACTATTGAATCGTTCCTTTCTGCAGGGGTTAGATTCCAGATGAGGTATGCTACTGGATGTTCTTCCCCATTCATTCCATGGGACAAGACTTCTCCCAGACCCATATCAAAGGTATAGGTTTGTAAGTGAAATTCTTGACTAAACTTGGGGGTGGTCAACACTGCTCCTTTATGCAATGCTACCTTACTCTGTTGAAAAGCTTCCTCTGCCTCTTCATTCCATTTCAGCATGGTGAACTTGGCCCCTTTGCTGAGATGCATAAATGGAGCCGCAAAGTTAATCACAAATCTTGAATAGTATTGTAGAATTCTTAGGGAGGCTCTCACAGTTATTTTCTTATCATTGTCTGGAGCCAGGATTTAATTGCTTACGAGCCTGCACCCAATGCTGTAGCCCAGATGTCTAGCTTCTTCCAGGCCTACGGCACATTTTTTGTCTTGGCTATTCAGCCAGCCTTATGAGGGTAATCTGGAGGTGAGTGGACCTTTTGTCTGTGGGAGTCCCGATAGAATGGGAAACATAGCAACACTGAATGAACCTTGGTTAAGTAGCTGACTATGAAAATCATCATGACCTCGACGTGATTTGAACACGCAACCTTCTGATCTGGAGTCAGACGCGCTACCGTTGCGCCACGAGGTCTACTACGTGGTTTGCCTCAAGTTTTTGGCTACTCTTGTGTCAATGCTTCTGTGGTTGCCCACAGCATGACCTATAGCCTAGATAGCCCTTTGCTGGCTTTGGCATGCATCTCTTGTGCAAGATTGGGCCGGTTAGCTCAGTTGGTTAGAGCGTGGTGCTAATAACGCCAAGGTCGCGGGTTCGATCCCCGTACGGGCCATTTCTCTTTTATTCCAGTAGCCTCCAACAGCCATGGATTTCTATGTACATCAGCGCTTGGCCTAGATTTCTTTAACCTATTAAACACATAGCAATAATGCCAGTTTTGCTAATGACGCAGATGAATTATTTCTGAGCCACTGTTTAAACTCAGGTCACTTCTTGACTAACAGGGTTCCCCCTAATGGAATCCCCCAAACAAACAGGCAGCACTTGTATATTTTTTAGTGTTCTGTCAGCACTCAGGCCTTTCACCCAGCAGCAGGCTCCCAAAGCACAGACAGAGCAGGAGAGACAGCACTAAGCATCAGTCAGCTTGCATATATCAAGACAGCTAAGATTTATATTGAGATCTGGCTTCAATCTAAGATGTGGCCCAAAGGAATGTAAGCGTTATCCCACCCAAAGCTCTGCAACACTTCAAGGCTCCCAGATCCAGAAAAATACCCACTTAAGATTGTGAGAAAAGAAAAAGTTAGTTTACTCTACATCAGCCACAAGCCCTGGAGCCTCTCAGCATGTATATGATAGAACCATAGGTAAAATCTATAATCCATCCATAATCCATCCATGATTCTGCCAGCCAGTGCCTCACATAGCCTCTCCCTGGGCTCAGAACTTAGGGAGGGAGCACATTTTTCCAACATACAGAGGACGCGTGACAGTCCATCAGCATTCCCCTGCTAGGTCACCGGCCTGTGTTCTTCATGCAATATACAGCCTTGCAAAGGGGGAAACCGCCTTGTGACCCTTGCATTGATCCCCCCCTTCTGAGCCTTCCAATGTAGTTGAGAATGGGAGGCGTTTGCCCAAAAGTTAGTACCTCAAGGACTCTAGTGGCAATTTATGTCCAGAGACTCCCTTTTCACTATTGAATCGTTCCTTTCTGCAGGGGTTAGATTCCAGATGAGGTATGCTACTGGATGTTCTTCCCCATTCATTCCATGGGACAAGACTTCTCCCAGACCCATATCAAAGGTATAGGTTTGTAAGTGAAATTCTTGACTAAACTTGGGGGTGGTCAACACTGCTCCTTTATGCAATGCTACCTTACTCTGTTGAAAAGCTTCCTCTGCCTCTTCATTCCATTTCAGCATGGTGAACTTGGCCCCTTTGCTGAGATGCATAAATGGAGCCGCAAAGTTAATCACAAATCTTGAATAGTATTGTAGAATTCTTAGGGAGGCTCTCACAGTTATTTTCTTATCATTGTCTGGAGCCAGGATTTAATTGCTTACGAGCCTGCACCCAATGCTGTAGCCCAGATGTCTAGCTTCTTCCAGGCCTACGGCACATTTTTTGTCTTGGCTATTCAGCCAGCCTTATGAGGGTAATCTGGAGGTGAGTGGACCTTTTGTCTGTGGGAGTCCCGATAGAATGGGAAACATAGCAACACTGAATGAACCTTGGTTAAGTAGCTGACTATGAAAATCATCATGACCTCGACGTGATTTGAACACGCAACCTTCTGATCTGGAGTCAGACACGCTACCGTTGCGCCACGAGGTCTACTACGTGGTTTGACTCAAGTTTTTGGCTACTCTTGTGTCAATGCTTCTGTGGTTGCCCACAGCATGACCTATAGCCTAGATAGCCCTTTGCTGGCTTTGGCATGCATTTCTTGTGCAAGATTGGGCCGGTTAGCTCAGTTGGTTAGAGCGTGGTGGTCCAACATACAGAGGACGCGTGACAGTCCATCAGCATTCCCCTGCTAGGTCACCGGCCTGTGTTCTTCATGCAATATACAGCCTTGCAAAGGGGGAAACCGCCTTGTGACCCTTGCATTGATCCCCCCCTTCTGAGCCTTCCAATGTAGTTGAGAATGGGAGGCGTTTGCCCAAAAGTTAATACCTCAAGGACTCTAGTGGCAATTTATGTCCAGAGACTCCCTTTTCACTATTGAATCGTTCCTTTCTGCAGGGGTTAGATTCCAGATGAGGTATGCTACTGGATGTTCTTCCCCATTCATTCCATGGGACAAGACTTCTCCCAGACCCATATCAAAGGTATAGGTTTGTAAGTGAAATTTTTGACTAAACTTGGGGGTGGTCAACACTGCTCCTTTATGCAATGCTACCTTACTCTGTTGAAAAGCTTCCTCTGCCTCTTCATTCCATTTCAGCATGGTGAACTTGGCCCCTTTGCTGAGATGCATAAATGGAGCCGCAAAGTTAATCACAAATCTTGAATAGTATTGTAGAATTCTTAGGGAGGCTCTCACAGTTATTTTCTTATCATTGTCTGGAGCCAGGATTTAATTGCTTACGAGCCTGCACCCAATGCTGTAGCCCAGATGTCTAGCTTCTTCCAGGCCTACGGCACATTTTTTGTCTTGGCTATTCAGCCAGCCTCATGAGGGTAATCTGGAGGTGAGTGGACCTTTTGTCTGTGGGAGTCCCGATAGAATGGGAAACATAGCAACACTGAATGAACCTTGGTTAAGTAGCTGACTATGAAAATCATCATGACCTCGACGTGATTTGAACACGCAACCTTCTGATCTGTAGTCAGACGCGCTACCGTTGCGCCACGAGGTCTACTACGTCATTTGTCTCAAGTTTTTAGCTACTCTTGTGTCAATGCTTCTGTGGTTGCCCACAGCATGACCTATAGCCTAGATAGCCCTTTGCTGGCTTTGGCATGAATTTCTTGTGCAAGATTGGGCCGGTTAGCTCAGTTGGTTAGAGCGTGGTGCTAATAACGCCAAGGACGCGGGTTCGATCCCCGTACGGGCCATTTCTCTTTTATTCCAGTAGCCTCCAACAGCCATGGATTTCTATGACCATCGGCGCTTGGCCTAGATTTCTTTAACCTATTAAACACATAGCAATAATGCCAGTTTTGCTAATGACGCAGATGAATTATTTCTGAGCCACTGTTTAAACTCAGGTCACTTCTTGACTAACAGGGTTCCCCCTAATGGAATCCCCCAAACAAACAGGCAGCACTTGTATATTTTTTAGTGTTCTGTCAGCACTCAGGCCTTTCACCCAGCAGCAGGCTCCCAAAGCACAGACAGAGCAGGAGAGACAGCACTAAGCATCAGTCAGCTTGCATATATCAAGACAGCTAAGATTTATACTGAGATCTGGCTTCAATCTAAGATGTGGCCCAAAGGAATGTAAGCGTTATCCCACCCAAAGCTCTGCAACACTTCAAGGCTCCCAGATCCAGAAAAATACCCACTTAAGATTGTGAGAAAAGAAAAAGTTAGTTTACTCTACATCAGCCACAAGCCCTGGAGCCTCTCAGCATGTATATGATAGAACCATAGGTAAAATCTATAATCCATCCATAATCCATCCATGATTCTGCCAGCCAGTGCCTCACATAGCCTCCTCCTGGGCTCAGAACTTAGGGAGGGAGCATATTTTTCCAACATACAGAGGAGGCGTGACAGTCCATCAGCATTCCCCTGCTAGGTCACCGGCCTGTGTTCTTCATGCAATATACAGCCTTGCAAAGGGGGAAACCGCCTTGTGACCCTTGCATTGATCCCCCCCTTCTGAGCCTTCCAATGTAGTTGAGAATGGGAGGCGTTTGCCCAAAAGTTAATACCTCAAGGACTCTAGTGGCAATTTATGTCCAGAGACTCCCTTTTCACTATTGAATCGTTCCTTTCTGCAGGGGTTAGATTCCAGATGAGGTATGCTACTGGATATTCTTCCCCATTCATTCCATGGGACAAGACTTCTCCCAGACCCATATCAAAGGTATAGGTTTGTAAGTGAAATTCTTGACTAAACTTGGGGGTGGTCAACACTGCTCCTTTATGCAATGCTACCTTACTCTGTTGAAAAGCTTCCTCTGCCTCTTCATTCCATTTCAGCATGGTGAACTTGGCCCCTTTGCTGAGATGCATAAATGGAGCCGCAAAGTTAATCACAAAACTTGAATAGTATTGTAGAATTCTTAAGGAGGCTCTCACAGTTATTTTCTTATCGTTGTCTGGAGCCAGGATTTATTAGCTTACGAGCCTGCACCCAATGCTGTAGCCCAGATGTCTAGCTTCTTCCAGGCCTAAGGCACATTTTTTGTCTTGGCTATTCAGCCAGCCTTATGAGGGTAATCTGGAAGTGAGTGGACCTTTTGTCTGTGGGAGTCCCGATAGAATGGGAAACATAGCAACAATAAATGAACCTTGGTTAAGTAGCTGACTATGAAAATCATCATGACCTCGACGTGATTTGAACACGCAACCTTCTGATCTGGAGTCAGACGCGCTACCGTTGAGCCACGAGGTCTACTACGTCATTTGTCTCAAGTTTTTGGCTACTCTTGTGTCAATGCTTCTGTGGTTGCCCACAGCATGACCTATAGCCTAGATAGCCCTTTGCTGGCTTTGGCATGCATTTCTTGTGCAAGATTGGGTCGGTTAGCTCAGTTGGTTAGAGCGTGGTGCTAATAACGCCAAGGTCGCAGGTTCGATCCCCGTACGGGCCATTTCTCTTTTATTCCAGTAGCCTCCAACAGCCATGGATTTCTATGACCATCGGCGCTTGGCCTCGATTTCTTTAACCTATTAAACACATAGCAATAATGCCAGTTTTGCTAATGACGCAGATGAATTATTTCTGAGCCACTGTTTAAACTCAGGTCACTTCTTGACTAACAGGGTTCCCCCTAATGGAATCCCCCAAACAAACAGGCAGCACTTGTATATTTTTAGTGTTCTGTCAGCACTCAGGCCTTTCACCCAGCAGCAGGCTCCCAAAGCACAGACAGAGCAGGAGAGACAGCACTAAGCATCAGTCAGCTTGCATATATCAAGACAGCTAAGATTTATACTGAGATCTGGCTTCAATCTAAGATGTGGCTCAAAGGAATGTAAGCGTTATCCCACCCAAAGCTCTGCAACACTTCAAGGCTCCCAGATCCAGAAAAATACCCACTTAAGATTGTGAGAAAAGAAAAAGTTAGTTTACTCTACATCAGCCACAAGCCCTGGAGCCTCTCCGCATGTATATGATAGAACCATAGGTAAAATCTATAATCCATCCATAATCCATCCATGATTCTGCCAGCCAGTGCCTCACATAGCCTCCCCCTGGGCTCAGAACTTAGGGAGGGAGCACATTTTTCCAACATACAGAGGACGCGTGACAGTCTATCAGCATTCCCCTGCTAGGTCACCGGCCTGTGTTCTTCATGCAATATACAGCCTTGCAAAGGGGGAAACCGCCTTGTGACCCTTGCATTGATCCCCCCTTCTGAGCCTTCCAATGTAGTTGAGAATGGGAGGCGTTTGCCCAAAAGTTAGTACCTCAAGGACTCTAGTGGCAATTTATGTCCAGAGACTCCCTTTTCACTATTGAATCGTTCTTTTCTGCAGGGGTTAGATTCCAGATGAGGTATGCTACTGGATGTTCTTCCCCATTCATTCCATGGGACAAGACTTCTCCCAGACCCATATCAAAGGTATAGGTTTGTAAGTGAAATTCTTGACTAAACTTGGGGGTGGTCAACACTGCTCCTTTATGCAATGCTACCTTACTCTGTTGAAAAGCTTCCTCTGCCTCTTCATTCCATTTCAGCATGGTGAACTTGGCCCCTTTGCTGAGATGCATAAATGGAGCCGCAAAGTTAATCACAAATCTTGAATAGTATTGTAGAATTCTTAGGGAGGCTCTCACAGTTATTTTCTTATCATTGTCTGGAGCCAGGATTTAATTGCTTACAAGCCTGCACCCAATGCTGTAGCCCAGATGTCTAGCTTCTTCCAGGCCTACGGCACATTTTTTGTCTTGGCTATTAAGCCAGCCTCATGAGGGTAATGTGGAGGTGAGTGGACCTTTTGTCTGTTTGAGTCCCGATAGAATGGGAAACATAGCAACACTGAATGAACCTTGGTTAAGTAGCTGACTATGAAAATCATCATGACCTCAACGTGATTTGAACACGCAACCTTCTGATCTGGAGTCAGACGCGCTACCGTTGCGCCACAAGGTCTAAAACGTCATTTGTCTAAAGTTTTTAGCTACTCTTGTGTCAATGCTTCTGTGGTTGCCCACAGCATGAGCTATAGCCTAGATAGCCCTTTGCTGGCTTTGGCATGCATTTATTGTGCAAGATTGGGCCGGTTAGCTCAGTTGGTTAGAGCGTGGTGCTAATAACGCCAAGGTCGCGGGTTCGATCCCCGTACGGGCCATTTCTCTTTTATTCCAGTAGCCTCCAACAGCCATGGATTTCTATGACCATCGGCGCTTGGCCTAGATTTCTTTAACCTATTAAACACATAGCAATAATGCCAGTTTTGCTAATGACGCAGATGAATTATTTCTGAGCCACTGTTTAAACTCAGGTCACTTCTTGACTAACAGGGTTCCCCCTAATGGAATCCCCCAAACAAACAGGCAGCACTTGTATATTTTTTAGTGTTCTGTCGGCACTCAGGCCTTTCACCCAGCAGCAGGCTCCCAAAGCACAGACAGAGCAGGAGAGACAGCACTAAGCATCAGTCAGCTTGCTTATATCAAGACAGCTAAGATTTATACTGAGATCTGGCTTCAATCTAAGATGTGGCCCAAAGGAATGTAAGCGTTATCCCACCCAAAGCTCTGCAACACTTCAAGGTTCCAAGATCCAGAAAAATACCCACTTAAGATTGTGAGAAAAGAAAAAGTTAGTTTACTCTACATCAGCCACAAGCCCTGGAGCCTCTCAGCATGTATATGATAGAACCATAGGTAAAATCTATAATCCATCCATAATCCATCCATGATTCTGCCAGCCAGTGCCTCACATAGCCTCCCCCTGGGCTCAGAACTTAGGGAGGGAGCACATTTTTCCAACATACAGAGGACGCGAGACAGTCTATCAGCATTCCCCTGCTAGGTCACCGGCCTGTGTTCTTCATGCAATATACAGCCTTGCAAAGGGGGAAACCGCCTTTTGACCCTTGCATTGATCCCCCCTTCTGAGCCTTCCAATGTAGTTGAGAATGGGAGGCGTTTGCCCAAAAGTTAATACCTCAAGGACTCTAGTGGCAATTTATGTCCAGAGACTCCCTTTTCACTATTGAATCGTTCCTTTCTGCAGGGGTTAGATTCCAGATGAGGTATGCTACTGGATGTTCTTCCCCATTCATTCCATGGGACAAGACTTCTCCCAGACCCATATCAAAGGTATAGGTTTGTAAGTGAAATTCTTGACTAAACTTGGGGGTGGTCAACACTGCTCCTTTATGCAATGCTACCTTACTCTGTTGAAAAGCTTCCTCTGCCTCTTCATTCCATTTCAGCATGGTGAACTTGGCCCCTTTGCTGAGATGCATAAATGGAGCCGCAAAGTTAATCACAAATCTTGAATAGTATTGTAGAATTCTTAGGGAGGCTCTCACAGTTATTTTCTTATCATTGTCTGGAGCCAGGATTTAATTGCTTACGAGCCTGCACCCAATGCTGTAGCCCAGATGTCTAGCTTCTTCCAGGCCTACGGCACATTTTTTGTCTTGGCTATTCAGCCAGCCTCATGAGGGTAATCTGGAGGTGAGTGGACCTTTTGTCTGTGGGAGTCCCGATAGAATGGGAAACATAGCAACACTGAATGAACCTTGGTTAAGTAGCTGACTATGAAAATCATCATGACCTCGACGTGATTTGAACACGCAACCTTCTGATCTGGAGTCAGACGCGCTACCGTTGCGCCACGAGGTCTACTACGTGGTTTGCCTCAAGTTTTTGGCTACTCTTGTGTCAATGCTTCTGTGGTTGCCCACATCATGACCTATAGCCTAGATAGCCCTTTGCTGGCTTTGGCATGCATTTCTTGTGCAAGATTGGGCCGGTTAACTCAGTTGTTTAGAGCGTGGTGCTAATAACGCCAAGGTCGAGGGTTCGATCCCCGTACGGGCCATTTCTCTTTTATTCCAGTAGCCTCCAACAGCCATGGATTTCTATGTACATCAGCGCTTGGCCTAGATTTCTTTAACCTATTAAACACATAGCAATAATGCCAGTTTTGCTAATGACGCAGATGAATTATTTCTGAGCCACTGTTTAAACTCAGGTCACTTCTTGACTAACAGGGTTCCCCCTAATGGAATCCCCCAAACAAACAGGCAGCACTTGTATATTTTTTAGTGTTCTGTCAGCACTCAGGCCTTTCACCCAGCAGCAGGCTCCCAAAGCACAGACAGAGCAGGAGAGACAGCACTAAGCATCAGTCAGCTTGCATATATCAAGACAGCTAAGATTTATATTGAGATCTGGCTTCAATCTAAGATGTGGCCCAAAGGAATGTAAGCGTTATCCCACCCAAAGCTCTGCAACACTTCAAGGCTCCCAGATCCAGAAAAATACCCACTTAAGATTGTGAGAAAAGAAAAAGTTAGTTTACTCTACATCAGCCACAAGCCCTGGAGCCTCTCAGCATGTATATGATAGAACCATAGGTAAAATCTATAATCCATCCATAATCCATCCATGATTCTGCCAGCCAGTGCCTCACATAGCCTCCCCCTGGGCTCAGAACTTAGGGAGGGAGCACATTTTTCCAACATACAGAGGACGCGTGACAGTCCATCAGCATTCCCCTGCTAGGTCACCGGCCTGTGTTCTTCATGCAATATACAGCCTTGCAAAGGGGGAAACCGCCTTGTGACCCTTGCATTGATCCCCCCCTTATGAGCCTTCCAATGTAGTTGAGAATGGGAGGCGTTTGCCCAAAAGTTAATACCTCAAGGACTCTAGTGGCAATTTATGTCCAGAGACTCCCTTTTCACTATTGAATCGTTCCTTTCTGCAGGGGTTAGATTCCAGATGAGGTATGCTACTGGATGTTCTTCCCCATTCATTCCATGGGACAAGACTTCTCCCAGACCCATATCAAAGGTATAGGTTTGTAAGTGAAATTCTTGACTAAACTTGGGGGTGGTCAACACTGCTCCTTTATGCAATGCTACCTTACTCTGTTGAAAAGCTTCCTCTGCCTCTTCATTCCATTTCAGCATGGTGAACTTGGCCCCTTTGCTGAGATGCATAAACGGAGCCGCAAAGTTAATCACAAAACTTGAATAGTATTGTAGAATTCTTAGGGAGGCTCTCACAGTTATTTTCTTATCATTGTCTGGAGCCAGGATTTATTTGCTTACGAGCCTGCACCCAATGCTGTAGCCCAGATGTCTTGCTTCTTCCAGGCCTAAGGCACATTTTTTGTCTTGGCTATTCAGCCAGCCTTATGAGGGTAATCTGGAGGTGAGTGGACCTTTTGTCTGTTTGAGTCCCGATAGAATGGGAAACATAGCAACACTGAATGAACCTTGGTTAAGTAGCTGACTATGAAAATCATCATGACCTCGACGTGATTTGAACACGCAACCTTCTGATCTGGAGTCAGACGCGCTACCGTTGCGCCACGAGGTCTACTACGTCATTTTTCTCAAGTTTTTAGCTACTCTTGTGTCAATGCTTCTGTGGTTGCCCACAGTATGACCTATAGCCTAGATAGCCCTTTGCTGGCTTTGGCATGAATTTCTTGTGCAAGATTGGGCCGGTTAGCTCAGTTGGTTAGAGCGTGGTGCTAATAACGCCAAGGTCGCGGGTTCGATCCCCGTACGGGCCATTTCTCTTTTATTCCAGTAGCCTCCAACAGCCATGGATTTCTATGACCATCGGCGCTTGGCCTAGATTTCTTTAACCTATTAAACACATAGCAATAATGCCAGTTTTGCTAATGACGCAGATGAATTATTTCTGAGCCACTGTTTAAACTCAGGTCACTTCTTGACTAACAGGGTTCCCCCTAATGGAATCCCCCAAACAAACAGGCAGCACTTGTATATTTTTTAGTGTTCTGTCAGCACTCAGGCCTTTCACCCAGCAGCAGGCTCCCAAAGCACAGACAGAGCAGGAGAGACAGCACTAAGCATCAGTCAGCTTGCATATATCAAGACAGCTAAGATTTATATTGAGATCTGGCTTCAATCTAAGATGTGGCCCAAAGGAATGTAAGCGTTATCCCACCCAAAGCTCTGCAACACTTCAAGGCTCCCAGATCCAGAAAAATACCCACTTAAGATTGTGAGAAAAGAAAAAGTTAGTTTACTCTACATCAGCCACAAGCCCTGGAGCCTCTCAGCATGTATATGATAGAACCATAGGTAAAATCTATAATCCATCCATAATCCATCCATGATTCTGCCAGCCAGTGCCTCACATAGCCTCCCCCTGGGCTCAGAACTTAGGCTGGCCATACACTATACAATTTTCTTGTTCAACTTTCCTTTAGATTTACCAAAACCATGTAATATAGGGTCAAACCTAAACACTTTCAATTTGTATGCAATCAGGCAGGCCCTTGCACTACATAGTTTAAGGTAAATCTAAAGGAAATTGAATAAGAAAATTGTATAGTGTATGGCCAGCCTTAGGGAGGGAGCACATTTTTCCAACATACAGAGGACGCGTGACAGTCCATCAGCATTCCCCTGCTAGGTCACCGGCCTGTGTTCTTCATGCAATATACAACCTTGCAAAGGGGGAAACCGCCTTGTGACCCTTGCATTGATCCCCCCCTTCTGAGCCTTCCAATGTAGTTGAGAATGGGAGGCGTTTGCCCAAAAGTTAATACCTCAAGGACTCTAGTGGCAATTTATGTCCAGAGACTCCCTTTTCACTATTGAATCGTTCCTTTCTGCAGGGGTTAGATTCCAGATGAGGTATGCTACTGGATGTTCTTCCCCATTCATTCCATGGGACAAGACTTCTCCCAGACCCATATCAAAGGTATAGGTTTGTAAGTGAAATTCTTGACTAAACTTGGGGGTGGTCAACACTGCTCCTTTATGCAATGCTACCTTACTCTGTTGAAAAGCTTCCTCTGCCTCTTCATTCCATTTCAGCATGGTGAACTTGGCCCCATTTGCTGAGATGCATAAATGGAGCCGCAAAGTTAATCACAAATCTTGAATAGTATTGTAGAATTCTTAGGGAGGCTCTCACAGTTATTTTCTTATCATTGTCTGGAGCCAGGATTTAATTGCTTACGAGCCTGCACCCAATGCTGTAGCCCAGATGTCTAGCTTCTTCCAGGCCTACGGCACATTTTTTGTCTTGGCTATTCAGCCAGCCTTATGAGGGTAATCTGGAGGTGAGTGGACCTTTTGTCTGTGGGAGTCCCGATAGAATGGGAAACATAGCAACACTGAATGAACCTTGGTTAAGTAGCTGACTATGAAAATCATCATGACCTCGACGTGATTTGAACACGCAACCTTCTGATCTGGGGTCAGACGCGCTACCGTTGCGCCACGAGGTCTACTACGTGGTTTGCCTCAAGTTTTTGGCTACTCTTGTGTCAATGCTTCTGTGGTTGCCCACAGCATGACCTATAGCCTAGATAGCCCTTTGCTGGCTTTGGCATGCATTTCTTGTGCAAGATTGGGCCGGTTAGCTCAGTTGGTTAGAGCGTGGTGCTAATAACGCCAAGGTCGCGGGTTCGATCCCCGTACGGGCCATTTCTCTTTTATTCCAGTAGCCTCCAACAGCCATGGATTTCTATGTACATCAGCGCTTGGCCTAGATTTCTTTAACCTATTAAACACATAGCAATAATGCCAGTTTTGCTAATGACGCAGATGAATTATTTCTGAGCCACTGTTTAAACTCAGGTCACTTCTTGACTAACAGGGTTCCCCCTAATGGAATCCCCCAAACAAACAGGCAGCACTTGTATATTTTTTAGTGTTCTGTCAGCACTCAGGCCTTTCACCCAGCAGCAGGCTCCCAAAGCACAGACAGAGCAGGAGAGACAGCACTAAGCATCAGTCAGCTTGCATATATCAAGACAGCTAAGATTTATATTGAGATCTGGCTTCAATCTAAGATGTGGCCCAAAGGAATGTAAGCGTTATCCCACCCAAAGCTCTGCAACACTTCAAGGCTCCCAGATCCAGAAAAATACCCACTTAAGATTGTGAGAAAAGAAAAAGTTAGTTTACTCTACATCAGCCACAAGCCCTGGAGCCTCTCAGCATGTATATGATAGAACCATAGGTAAAATCTATAATCCATCCATGATTCTGCCAGCCAGTGCCTCACATAGCCTCCCCCTGGGCTCAGAACTTAGGGAGGGAGCACATTTTTCCAACATACAGAGGACGCGTGACAGTCCATCAGCATTCCCCTGCTAGGTCACCGGCCTGTGTTCTTCATGCAATATACAGCCTTGCAAAGGGGGAAACCGCCTTGTGACCCTTGCATTGATCCCCCCCTTCTGAGCCTTCCAATGTAGTTGAGAATGGGAGGCGTTTGCCCAAAAGTTAATACCTCAAGGACTCTAGTGGCAATTTATGTCCAGAGACTCCCTTTTCACTATTGAATCGTTCCTTTCTGCAGGGGTTAGATTCCAGATGAGGTATGCTACTGGATGTTCTTCCCCATTCATTCCATGGGACAAGACTTCTCCCAGACCCATATCAAAGGTATAGGTTTGTAAGTGAAATTCTTGACTAAACTTGGGGGTGGTCAACACTGCTCCTTTATGCAATGCTACCTTACTCTGTTGAAAAGCTTCCTCTGCCTCTTCATTCCATTTCAGCATGGTGAACTTGGCCCCATTTGCTGAGATGCATAAATGGAGCCGCAAAGTTAATCACAAATCTTGAATAGTATTGTAGAATTCTTAGGGAGGCTCTCACAGTTATTTTCTTATCATTGTCTGGAGCCAGGATTTAATTGCTTACGAGCCTGCACCCAATGCTGTAGCCCAGATGTCTAGCTTCTTCCAGGCCTACGGCACATTTTTTGTCTTGGCTATTCAGCCAGCCTTATGAGGGTAATCTGGAGGTGAGTGGACCTTTTGTCTGTGGGAGTCCCGATAGAATGGGAAACATAGCAACACTGAATGAACCTTGGTTAAGTAGCTGACTATGAAAATCATCATGACCTCGACGTGATTTGAACACGCAACCTTCTGATCTGGAGTCAGACGCGCTACCGTTGCGCCACGAGGTCTACTACGTGGTTTGCCTCAAGTTTTTGGCTACTCTTGTGTCAATGCTTCTGTGGTTGCCCACAGCATGACCTATAGCCTAGATAGCCCTTTGCTGGCTTTGGCATGCATTTCTTGTGCAAGATTGGGCCGGTTAGCTCAGTTGGTTAGAGCGTGGTGCTAATAACGCCAAGGTCGCGGGTTCGATCCCCGTACGGGCCATTTCTCTTTTATTCCAGTAGCCTCCAACAGCCATGGATTTCTATGTACATCAGCGCTTGGCCTAGATTTCTTTAACCTATTAAACACATAGCAATAATGCCAGTTTTGCTAATGACGCAGATGAATTATTTCTGAGCCACTGTTTAAACTCAGGTCACTTCTTGACTAACAGGGTTCCCCCTAATGGAATCCCCCAAACAAACAGGCAGCACTTGTATATTTTTTAGTGTTCTGTCAGCACTCAGGCCTTTCACCCAGCAGCAGGCTCCCAAAGCACAGACAGAGCAGGAGAGACAGCACTAAGCATCAGTCAGCTTGCATATATCAAGACAGCTAAGATTTATATTGAGATCTGGCTTCAATCTAAGATGTGGCCCAAAGGAATGTAAGCGTTATCCCACCCAAAGCTCTGCAACACTTCAAGGCTCCCAGATCCAGAAAAATACCCACTTAAGATTGTGAGAAAAGAAAAAGTTAGTTTACTCTACATCAGCCACAAGCCCTGGAGCCTCTCAGCATGTATATGATAGAACCATAGGTAAAATCTATAATCCATCCATAATCCATCCATGATTCTGCCAGCCAGTGCCTCACATAGCCTCTCCCTGGGCTCAGAACTTAGGGAGGGAGCACATTTTTCCAACATACAGAGGACGCGTGACAGTCCATCAGCATTCCCCTGCTAGGTCACCGGCCTGTGTTCTTCATGCAATATACAGCCTTGCAAAGGGGGAAACCGCCTTGTGACCCTTGCATTGATCCCCCCCTTCTGAGCCTTCCAATGTAGTTGAGAATGGGAGGCGTTTGCCCAAAAGTTAATACCTCAAGGACTCTAGTGGCAATTTATGTCCAGAGACTCCCTTTTCACTATTGAATCGTTCCTTTCTGCAGGGGTTAGATTCCAGATGAGGTATGCTACTGGATGTTCTTCCCCATTCATTCCATGGGACAAGACTTCTCCCAGACCCATATCAAAGGTATAGGTTTGTAAGTGAAATTCTTGACTAAACTTGGGGGTGGTCAACACTGCTCCTTTATGCAATGCTACCTTACTCTGTTGAAAAGCTTCCTCTGCCTCTTCATTCCATTTCAGCATGGTGAACTTGGCCCCATTTGCTGAGATGCATAAATGGAGCTGCAAAGTTAATCACAAATCTTGAATAGTATTGTAGAATTCTTAGGGAGGCTCTCACAGTTATTTTCTTATCATTGTCTGGAGCCAGGATTTAATTGCTTACGAGCCTGCACCCAATGCTGTAGCCCAGATGTCTAGCTTCTTCCAGGCCTACGGCACATTTTTTGTCTTGGCTATTCAGCCAGCCTTATGAGGGTAATCTGGAGGTGAGTGGACCTTTTGTCTGTGGGAGTCCCGATAGAATGGGAAACATAGCAACACTGAATGAACCTTGGTTAAGTAGCTGACTATGAAAATCATCATGACCTCGACGTGATTTGAACACGCAACCTTCTGATCTGGAGTCAGACGCGCTACCGTTGCGCCACGAGGTCTACTACGTGGTTTGCCTCAAGTTTTTGGCTACTCTTGTGTCAATGCTTCTGTGGTTGCCCACAGCATGACCTATAGCCTAGATAGCCCTTTGCATGCTTTGGCATGCATTTCTTGTGCAAGATTGGGCCGGTTAGCTCAGTTGGTTAGAGCGTGGTGCTAATAACGCCAAGGTCGCGGGTTCGATCCCCGTACGGGCCATTTCTCTTTTATTCCAGTAGCCTCCAACAGCCATGGATTTCTATGTACATCAGCGCTTGGCCTAGATTTCTTTAACCTATTAAACACATAGCAATAATGCCAGTTTTGCTAATGACGCAGATGAATTATTTCTGAGCCACTGTTTAAACTCAGGTCACTTCTTGACTAACAGGGTTCCCCCTAATGGAATCCCCCAAACAAACAGGCAGCACTTGTATATTTTTTAGTGTTCTGTCAGCACTCAGGCCTTTCACCCAGCAGCAGGCTCCCAAAGCACAGACAGAGCAGGAGAGACAGCACTAAGCATCAGTCAGCTTGCATATATCAAGACAGCTAAGATTTATATTGAGATCTGGCTTCAATCTAAGATGTGGCCCAAAGGAATGTAAGCGTTATCCCACCCAAAGCTCTGCAACACTTCAAGGCTCCAAGATCCAGAAAAATACCCACTTAAGATTGTGAGAAAAGAAAAAGTTAGTTTACTCTACATCAGCCACAAGCCCTGGAGCCTCTCAGCATGTATATGATAGAACCATAGGTAAAATCTATAATCCATCCATAATCCATCCATGATTCTGCCAGCCAGTGCCTCACATAGCCTCCCCCTGGGCTCAGAACTTAGGGAGGGAGCACATTTTTCCAACATACAGAGGACGCGTGACAGTCCATCAGCATTCCCCTGCTAGGTCACCGGCCTGTGTTCTTCATGCAATATACAGCCTTGCAAAGGGGCAAACCGCCTTGTGACCCTTGCATTGATCCCCCCCTTCTGAGCCTTCCAATGTAGTTGAGAATGGGAGGCGTTTGCCCAAAAGTTAATACCTCAAGGACTCTAGTGGCAATTTATGTTCAGAGACTCCCTTTTCACTATTGAATCGTTCCTTTCTGCAGGGGTTAGATTCCAGATGAGGTATGCTACTGGATGTTCTTCCCCATTCATTCCATGGGACAAGACTTCTCCCAGACCCATATCAAAGGTATAGGTTTGTAAGTGAAATTCTTGACTAAACTTGGGGGTGGTCAACACTGCTCCTTTATGCAATGCTACCTTACTCTGTTGAAAAGCTTCCTCTGCCTCTTCATTCCATTTCAGCATGGTGAACTTGGCCCCTTTGCTGAGATGCATAAATGGAGCCGCAAAGTTAATCACAAATCTTGAATAGTATTGTAGAATTCTTAGGGAGGCTCTCACAGTTATTTTCTTATCATTGTCTGGAGCCAGGATTTAATTGCTTACGAGCCTGCACCCAATGCTGTAGCCCAGATGTCTAGCTTCTTCCAGGCCTACGGCACATTTTTTGTCTTGGCTATTCAGCCAGCCTTATGAGGGTAATCTGGAGGTGAGTGGACCTTTTGTCTGTGGGAGTCCCGATAGAATAGGAAACATAGCAACACTGAATGAACCTTGGTTAAGTAGCTGACTATGAAAATCATCATGACCTCAACGTGATTTGAACACACAACCTTCTGATCTGGAGTCAGACGCGCTACTGTTGCGCCACGAGGTCTACTACGTGGTTTGCCTCAAGTTTTTGGCTACTCTTGTGTCAATGCTTCTGTGGTTGCCCACAGCATGACCTATAGCCTAGATAGCCCTTTGCTGGCTTTGGCATGCATTTCTTGTGCAAGATTGGGCCGGTTAGCTCAGTTGGTTAGAGCGTGGTGCTAATAACGCCAAGGTCGCGGGTTCGATCCCCGTACGGGCCATTTCTCTTTTATTCCAGTAGCCTCCAACAGCCATGGATTTCTATGTACATCAGCGCTTGGCCTAGATTTCTTTAACCTATTAAACACATAGCAATAATGCCAGTTTTGCTAATGACGCAGATGAATTATTTCTGAGCCACTGTTTAAACTCAGGTCACTTCTTGACTAACAGGGTTCCCCCTAATGGAATCCCCCAAACAAACAGGCAGCACTTGTATATTTTTTAGTGTTCTGTCAGCACTCAGGCCTTTCACCCAGCAGCAGGCTCCCAAAGCACAGACATAGCAGGAGAGACAGCACTAAGCATCAGTCAGCTTGCATATATCAAGACAGCTAAGATTTATATTGAGATCTGGCTTCAATCTAAGATGTGGCCCAAAGGAATGTAAGCGTTATCCCACCCAAAGCTCTGCAACACTTCAAGGCTCCCAGATCCAGAAAAATACCCACTTAAGATTGTGAGAAAAGAAAAAGTTAGTTTACTCTACATCAGCCACAAGCCCTGGAGCCTCTCAGCATGTATATGATAGAACCATAGGTAAAATCTATAATCCATCCATAATCCATCCATGATTCTGCCAGCCAGTGCCTCACATAGCCTCCCCCTGGGCTCAGAACTTAGGGAGGGAGCACATTTTTCCAACATACAGAGGACGCGTGACAGTCCATCAGCATTCCCCTGCTAGGTCACCGGCCTGTGTTCTTCATGCAATATACAGCCTTGCAAAGGGGGAAACCGCCTTGTGACCCTTGCATTGATCCCCCCCTTCTGAGCCTTCCAATGTAGTTGAGAATGGGAGGCGTTTGCCCAAAAGTTAATACCTCAAGGACTCTAGTGGCAATTTATGTCCAGAGACTCCCTTTTCACTATTGAATCGTTCCTTTCTGCAGGGGTTAGATTCCAGATGAGGTATGCTACTGGATGTTCTTCCCCATTCATTCCATGGGACAAGACTTCTCCCAGACCCATATCAAAGGTATAGGTTTGTAAGTGAAATTCTTGACTAAACTTGGGGGTGGTCAACACTGCTCCTTTATGCAATGCTACCTTACTCTGTTGAAAAGCTTCCTCTGCCTCTTCATTCCATTTCAGCATGGTGAACTTGGCCCCTTTGCTGAGATGCATAAATGGAGCCGCAAAGTTAATCACAAATCTTGAATAGTATTGTAGAATTCTTAGGGAGGCTCTCACAGTTATTTTCTTATCATTGTCTGGAGCCAGGATTTAATTGCTTACGAGCCTGCACCCAATGCTGTAGCCCAGATGTCTAGCTTCTTCCAGGCCTACGGCACATTTTTTGTCTTGGCTATTCAGCCAGCCTTATGAGGGTAATCTGGAGGTGAGTGGACCTTTTGTCTGTGGGAGTCCCGATAGAATGGGAAACATAGCAACACTGAATGAACCTTGGTTAAGTAGCTGACTATGAAAATCATCATGACCTCGACGTGATTTGAACACGCAACCTTCTGATCTGGAGTCAGACGCGCTACCGTTGCGCCACGAGGTCTACTACGTGGTTTGCCTCAAGTTTTTGGCTACTCTTGTGTCAATGCTTCTGTGGTTGCCCACAGCATGACCTATAGCCTAGATAGCCCTTTGCTGGCTTTGGCATGCATCTCTTGTGCAAGATTGGGCCGGTTAGCTCAGTTGGTTAGAGCGTGGTGCTAATAACGCCAAGGTCGCGGGTTCGATCCCCGTACGGGCCATTTCTCTTTTATTCCAGTAGCCTCCAACAGCCATGGATTTCTATGTACATCAGCGCTTGGCCTAGATTTCTTTAACCTATTAAACACATAGCAATAATGCCAGTTTTGCTAATGACGCAGATGAATTATTTCTGAGCCACTGTTTAAACTCAGGTCACTTCTTGACTAACAGGGTTCCCCCTAATGGAATCCCCCAAACAAACAGGCAGCACTTGTATATTTTTTAGTGTTCTGTCAGCACTCAGGCCTTTCACCCAGCAGCAGGCTCCCAAAGCACAGACAGAGCAGGAGAGACAGCACTAAGCATCAGTCAGCTTGCATATATCAAGACAGCTAAGATTTATATTGAGATCTGGCTTCAATCTAAGATGTGGCCCAAAGGAATGTAAGCGTTATCCCACCCAAAGCTCTGCAACACTTCAAGGCTCCCAGATCCAGAAAAATACCCACTTAAGATTGTGAGAAAAGAAAAAGTTAGTTTACTCTACATCAGCCACAAGCCCTGGAGCCTCTCAGCATGTATATGATAGAACCATAGGTAAAATCTATAATCCATCCATAATCCATCCATGATTCTGCCAGCCAGTGCCTCACATAGCCTCTCCCTGGGCTCAGAACTTAGGGAGGGAGCACATTTTTCCAACATACAGAGGACGCGTGACAGTCCATCAGCATTCCCCTGCTAGGTCACCGGCCTGTGTTCTTCATGCAATATACAGCCTTGCAAAGGGGGAAACCGCCTTGTGACCCTTGCATTGATCCCCCCCTTCTGAGCCTTCCAATGTAGTTGAGAATGGGAGGCGTTTGCCCAAAAGTTAGTACCTCAAGGACTCTAGTGGCAATTTATGTCCAGAGACTCCCTTTTCACTATTGAATCGTTCCTTTCTGCAGGGGTTAGATTCCAGATGAGGTATGCTACTGGATGTTCTTCCCCATTCATTCCATGGGACAAGACTTCTCCCAGACCCATATCAAAGGTATAGGTTTGTAAGTGAAATTCTTGACTAAACTTGGGGGTGGTCAACACTGCTCCTTTATGCAATGCTACCTTACTCTGTTGAAAAGCTTCCTCTGCCTCTTCATTCCATTTCAGCATGGTGAACTTGGCCCCTTTGCTGAGATGCATAAATGGAGCCGCAAAGTTAATCACAAATCTTGAATAGTATTGTAGAATTCTTAGGGAGGCTCTCACAGTTATTTTCTTATCATTGTCTGGAGCCAGGATTTAATTGCTTACGAGCCTGCACCCAATGCTGTAGCCCAGATGTCTAGCTTCTTCCAGGCCTACGGCACATTTTTTGTCTTGGCTATTCAGCCAGCCTTATGAGGGTAATCTGGAGGTGAGTGGACCTTTTGTCTGTGGGAGTCCCGATAGAATGGGAAACATAGCAACACTGAATGAACCTTGGTTAAGTAGCTGACTATGAAAATCATCATGACCTCGACGTGATTTGAACACGCAACCTTCTGATCTGGAGTCAGACACGCTACCGTTGCGCCACGAGGTCTACTACGTGGTTTGACTCAAGTTTTTGGCTACTCTTGTGTCAATGCTTCTGTGGTTGCCCACAGCATGACCTATAGCCTAGATAGCCCTTTGCTGGCTTTGGCATGCATTTCTTGTGCAAGATTGGGCCGGTTAGCTCAGTTGGTTAGAGCGTGGTGGTCCAACATACAGAGGACGCGTGACAGTCCATCAGCATTCCCCTGCTAGGTCACCGGCCTGTGTTCTTCATGCAATATACAGCCTTGCAAAGGGGGAAACCGCCTTGTGACCCTTGCATTGATCCCCCCCTTCTGAGCCTTCCAATGTAGTTGAGAATGGGAGGCGTTTGCCCAAAAGTTAATACCTCAAGGACTCTAGTGGCAATTTATGTCCAGAGACTCCCTTTTCACTATTGAATCGTTCCTTTCTGCAGGGGTTAGATTCCAGATGAGGTATGCTACTGGATGTTCTTCCCCATTCATTCCATGGGACAAGACTTCTCCCAGACCCATATCAAAGGTATAGGTTTGTAAGTGAAATTTTTGACTAAACTTGGGGGTGGTCAACACTGCTCCTTTATGCAATGCTACCTTACTCTGTTGAAAAGCTTCCTCTGCCTCTTCATTCCATTTCAGCATGGTGAACTTGGCCCCTTTGCTGAGATGCATAAATGGAGCCGCAAAGTTAATCACAAATCTTGAATAGTATTGTAGAATTCTTAGGGAGGCTCTCACAGTTATTTTCTTATCATTGTCTGGAGCCAGGATTTAATTGCTTACGAGCCTGCACCCAATGCTGTAGCCCAGATGTCTAGCTTCTTCCAGGCCTACGGCACATTTTTTGTCTTGGCTATTCAGCCAGCCTCATGAGGGTAATCTGGAGGTGAGTGGACCTTTTGTCTGTGGGAGTCCCGATAGAATGGGAAACATAGCAACACTGAATGAACCTTGGTTAAGTAGCTGACTATGAAAATCATCATGACCTCGACGTGATTTGAACACGCAACCTTCTGATCTGTAGTCAGACGCGCTACCGTTGCGCCACGAGGTCTACTACGTCATTTGTCTCAAGTTTTTAGCTACTCTTGTGTCAATGCTTCTGTGGTTGCCCACAGCATGACCTATAGCCTAGATAGCCCTTTGCTGGCTTTGGCATGAATTTCTTGTGCAAGATTGGGCCGGTTAGCTCAGTTGGTTAGAGCGTGGTGCTAATAACGCCAAGGACGCGGGTTCGATCCCCGTACGGGCCATTTCTCTTTTATTCCAGTAGCCTCCAACAGCCATGGATTTCTATGACCATCGGCGCTTGGCCTAGATTTCTTTAACCTATTAAACACATAGCAATAATGCCAGTTTTGCTAATGACGCAGATGAATTATTTCTGAGCCACTGTTTAAACTCAGGTCACTTCTTGACTAACAGGGTTCCCCCTAATGGAATCCCCCAAACAAACAGGCAGCACTTGTATATTTTTTAGTGTTCTGTCAGCACTCAGGCCTTTCACCCAGCAGCAGGCTCCCAAAGCACAGACAGAGCAGGAGAGACAGCACTAAGCATCAGTCAGCTTGCATATATCAAGACAGCTAAGATTTATACTGAGATCTGGCTTCAATCTAAGATGTGGCCCAAAGGAATGTAAGCGTTATCCCACCCAAAGCTCTGCAACACTTCAAGGCTCCCAGATCCAGAAAAATACCCACTTAAGATTGTGAGAAAAGAAAAAGTTAGTTTACTCTACATCAGCCACAAGCCCTGGAGCCTCTCAGCATGTATATGATAGAACCATAGGTAAAATCTATAATCCATCCATAATCCATCCATGATTCTGCCAGCCAGTGCCTCACATAGCCTCCTCCTGGGCTCAGAACTTAGGGAGGGAGCATATTTTTCCAACATACAGAGGAGGCGTGACAGTCCATCAGCATTCCCCTGCTAGGTCACCGGCCTGTGTTCTTCATGCAATATACAGCCTTGCAAAGGGGGAAACCGCCTTGTGACCCTTGCATTGATCCCCCCCTTCTGAGCCTTCCAATGTAGTTGAGAATGGGAGGCGTTTGCCCAAAAGTTAATACCTCAAGGACTCTAGTGGCAATTTATGTCCAGAGACTCCCTTTTCACTATTGAATCGTTCCTTTCTGCAGGGGTTAGATTCCAGATGAGGTATGCTACTGGATATTCTTCCCCATTCATTCCATGGGACAAGACTTCTCCCAGACCCATATCAAAGGTATAGGTTTGTAAGTGAAATTCTTGACTAAACTTGGGGGTGGTCAACACTGCTCCTTTATGCAATGCTACCTTACTCTGTTGAAAAGCTTCCTCTGCCTCTTCATTCCATTTCAGCATGGTGAACTTGGCCCCTTTGCTGAGATGCATAAATGGAGCCGCAAAGTTAATCACAAAACTTGAATAGTATTGTAGAATTCTTAAGGAGGCTCTCACAGTTATTTTCTTATCGTTGTCTGGAGCCAGGATTTATTAGCTTACGAGCCTGCACCCAATGCTGTAGCCCAGATGTCTAGCTTCTTCCAGGCCTAAGGCACATTTTTTGTCTTGGCTATTCAGCCAGCCTTATGAGGGTAATCTGGAAGTGAGTGGACCTTTTGTCTGTGGGAGTCCCGATAGAATGGGAAACATAGCAACAATAAATGAACCTTGGTTAAGTAGCTGACTATGAAAATCATCATGACCTCGACGTGATTTGAACACGCAACCTTCTGATCTGGAGTCAGACGCGCTACCGTTGAGCCACGAGGTCTACTACGTCATTTGTCTCAAGTTTTTGGCTACTCTTGTGTCAATGCTTCTGTGGTTGCCCACAGCATGACCTATAGCCTAGATAGCCCTTTGCTGGCTTTGGCATGCATTTCTTGTGCAAGATTGGGTCGGTTAGCTCAGTTGGTTAGAGCGTGGTGCTAATAACGCCAAGGTCGCAGGTTCGATCCCCGTACGGGCCATTTCTCTTTTATTCCAGTAGCCTCCAACAGCCATGGATTTCTATGACCATCGGCGCTTGGCCTCGATTTCTTTAACCTATTAAACACATAGCAATAATGCCAGTTTTGCTAATGACGCAGATGAATTATTTCTGAGCCACTGTTTAAACTCAGGTCACTTCTTGACTAACAGGGTTCCCCCTAATGGAATCCCCCAAACAAACAGGCAGCACTTGTATATTTTTAGTGTTCTGTCAGCACTCAGGCCTTTCACCCAGCAGCAGGCTCCCAAAGCACAGACAGAGCAGGAGAGACAGCACTAAGCATCAGTCAGCTTGCATATATCAAGACAGCTAAGATTTATACTGAGATCTGGCTTCAATCTAAGATGTGGCTCAAAGGAATGTAAGCGTTATCCCACCCAAAGCTCTGCAACACTTCAAGGCTCCCAGATCCAGAAAAATACCCACTTAAGATTGTGAGAAAAGAAAAAGTTAGTTTACTCTACATCAGCCACAAGCCCTGGAGCCTCTCCGCATGTATATGATAGAACCATAGGTAAAATCTATAATCCATCCATAATCCATCCATGATTCTGCCAGCCAGTGCCTCACATAGCCTCCCCCTGGGCTCAGAACTTAGGGAGGGAGCACATTTTTCCAACATACAGAGGACGCGTGACAGTCTATCAGCATTCCCCTGCTAGGTCACCGGCCTGTGTTCTTCATGCAATATACAGCCTTGCAAAGGGGGAAACCGCCTTGTGACCCTTGCATTGATCCCCCCTTCTGAGCCTTCCAATGTAGTTGAGAATGGGAGGCGTTTGCCCAAAAGTTAGTACCTCAAGGACTCTAGTGGCAATTTATGTCCAGAGACTCCCTTTTCACTATTGAATCGTTCTTTTCTGCAGGGGTTAGATTCCAGATGAGGTATGCTACTGGATGTTCTTCCCCATTCATTCCATGGGACAAGACTTCTCCCAGACCCATATCAAAGGTATAGGTTTGTAAGTGAAATTCTTGACTAAACTTGGGGGTGGTCAACACTGCTCCTTTATGCAATGCTACCTTACTCTGTTGAAAAGCTTCCTCTGCCTCTTCATTCCATTTCAGCATGGTGAACTTGGCCCCTTTGCTGAGATGCATAAATGGAGCCGCAAAGTTAATCACAAATCTTGAATAGTATTGTAGAATTCTTAGGGAGGCTCTCACAGTTATTTTCTTATCATTGTCTGGAGCCAGGATTTAATTGCTTACAAGCCTGCACCCAATGCTGTAGCCCAGATGTCTAGCTTCTTCCAGGCCTACGGCACATTTTTTGTCTTGGCTATTAAGCCAGCCTCATGAGGGTAATGTGGAGGTGAGTGGACCTTTTGTCTGTTTGAGTCCCGATAGAATGGGAAACATAGCAACACTGAATGAACCTTGGTTAAGTAGCTGACTATGAAAATCATCATGACCTCAACGTGATTTGAACACGCAACCTTCTGATCTGGAGTCAGACGCGCTACCGTTGCGCCACAAGGTCTAAAACGTCATTTGTCTAAAGTTTTTAGCTACTCTTGTGTCAATGCTTCTGTGGTTGCCCACAGCATGAGCTATAGCCTAGATAGCCCTTTGCTGGCTTTGGCATGCATTTATTGTGCAAGATTGGGCCGGTTAGCTCAGTTGGTTAGAGCGTGGTGCTAATAACGCCAAGGTCGCGGGTTCGATCCCCGTACGGGCCATTTCTCTTTTATTCCAGTAGCCTCCAACAGCCATGGATTTCTATGACCATCGGCGCTTGGCCTAGATTTCTTTAACCTATTAAACACATAGCAATAATGCCAGTTTTGCTAATGACGCAGATGAATTATTTCTGAGCCACTGTTTAAACTCAGGTCACTTCTTGACTAACAGGGTTCCCCCTAATGGAATCCCCCAAACAAACAGGCAGCACTTGTATATTTTTTAGTGTTCTGTCGGCACTCAGGCCTTTCACCCAGCAGCAGGCTCCCAAAGCACAGACAGAGCAGGAGAGACAGCACTAAGCATCAGTCAGCTTGCTTATATCAAGACAGCTAAGATTTATACTGAGATCTGGCTTCAATCTAAGATGTGGCCCAAAGGAATGTAAGCGTTATCCCACCCAAAGCTCTGCAACACTTCAAGGTTCCAAGATCCAGAAAAATACCCACTTAAGATTGTGAGAAAAGAAAAAGTTAGTTTACTCTACATCAGCCACAAGCCCTGGAGCCTCTCAGCATGTATATGATAGAACCATAGGTAAAATCTATAATCCATCCATAATCCATCCATGATTCTGCCAGCCAGTGCCTCACATAGCCTCCCCCTGGGCTCAGAACTTAGGGAGGGAGCACATTTTTCCAACATACAGAGGACGCGAGACAGTCTATCAGCATTCCCCTGCTAGGTCACCGGCCTGTGTTCTTCATGCAATATACAGCCTTGCAAAGGGGGAAACCGCCTTTTGACCCTTGCATTGATCCCCCCTTCTGAGCCTTCCAATGTAGTTGAGAATGGGAGGCGTTTGCCCAAAAGTTAATACCTCAAGGACTCTAGTGGCAATTTATGTCCAGAGACTCCCTTTTCACTATTGAATCGTTCCTTTCTGCAGGGGTTAGATTCCAGATGAGGTATGCTACTGGATGTTCTTCCCCATTCATTCCATGGGACAAGACTTCTCCCAGACCCATATCAAAGGTATAGGTTTGTAAGTGAAATTCTTGACTAAACTTGGGGGTGGTCAACACTGCTCCTTTATGCAATGCTACCTTACTCTGTTGAAAAGCTTCCTCTGCCTCTTCATTCCATTTCAGCATGGTGAACTTGGCCCCTTTGCTGAGATGCATAAATGGAGCCGCAAAGTTAATCACAAATCTTGAATAGTATTGTAGAATTCTTAGGGAGGCTCTCACAGTTATTTTCTTATCATTGTCTGGAGCCAGGATTTAATTGCTTACGAGCCTGCACCCAATGCTGTAGCCCAGATGTCTAGCTTCTTCCAGGCCTACGGCACATTTTTTGTCTTGGCTATTCAGCCAGCCTCATGAGGGTAATCTGGAGGTGAGTGGACCTTTTGTCTGTGGGAGTCCCGATAGAATGGGAAACATAGCAACACTGAATGAACCTTGGTTAAGTAGCTGACTATGAAAATCATCATGACCTCGACGTGATTTGAACACGCAACCTTCTGATCTGGAGTCAGACGCGCTACCGTTGCGCCACGAGGTCTACTACGTGGTTTGCCTCAAGTTTTTGGCTACTCTTGTGTCAATGCTTCTGTGGTTGCCCACATCATGACCTATAGCCTAGATAGCCCTTTGCTGGCTTTGGCATGCATTTCTTGTGCAAGATTGGGCCGGTTAACTCAGTTGTTTAGAGCGTGGTGCTAATAACGCCAAGGTCGAGGGTTCGATCCCCGTACGGGCCATTTCTCTTTTATTCCAGTAGCCTCCAACAGCCATGGATTTCTATGTACATCAGCGCTTGGCCTAGATTTCTTTAACCTATTAAACACATAGCAATAATGCCAGTTTTGCTAATGACGCAGATGAATTATTTCTGAGCCACTGTTTAAACTCAGGTCACTTCTTGACTAACAGGGTTCCCCCTAATGGAATCCCCCAAACAAACAGGCAGCACTTGTATATTTTTTAGTGTTCTGTCAGCACTCAGGCCTTTCACCCAGCAGCAGGCTCCCAAAGCACAGACAGAGCAGGAGAGACAGCACTAAGCATCAGTCAGCTTGCATATATCAAGACAGCTAAGATTTATATTGAGATCTGGCTTCAATCTAAGATGTGGCCCAAAGGAATGTAAGCGTTATCCCACCCAAAGCTCTGCAACACTTCAAGGCTCCCAGATCCAGAAAAATACCCACTTAAGATTGTGAGAAAAGAAAAAGTTAGTTTACTCTACATCAGCCACAAGCCCTGGAGCCTCTCAGCATGTATATGATAGAACCATAGGTAAAATCTATAATCCATCCATAATCCATCCATGATTCTGCCAGCCAGTGCCTCACATAGCCTCCCCCTGGGCTTAGAACTTAGGGAGGGAGCACATTTTTCCAACATACAGAGGACGCGTGACAGTCCATCAGCATTCCCCTGCTAGGTCACCGGCCTGTGTTCTTCATGCAATATACAGCCTTGCAAAGGGGGAAACCGCCTTGTGACCCTTGCATTGATCCCCCCCTTCTGAGCCTTCCAATGTAGTTGAGAATGGGAGGCGTTTGCCCAAAAGTTAATACCTCAAGGACTCTAGTGGCAATTTATGTCCAGAGACTCCCTTTTCACTATTGAATCGTTCCTTTCTGCAGGGGTTAGATTCCAGATGAGGTATGCTACTGGATGTTCTTCCCCATTCATTCCATGGGACAAGACTTCTCCCAGACCCATATCAAAGGTATAGGTTTGTAAGTGAAATTCTTGACTAAACTTGGGGGTGGTCAACACTGCTCCTTTATGCAATGCTACCTTACTCTGTTGAAAAGCTTCCTCTGCCTCTTCATTCCATTTCAGCATGGTGAACTTGGCCCCTTTGCTGAGATGCATAAATGGAGCCGCAAAGTTAATCACAAATCTTGAATAGTATTGTAGAATTCTTAGGGAGGCTCTCACAGTTATTTTCTTATCATTGTCTGGAGCCAGGATTTAATTGCTTACGAGCCTGCACCCAATGCTGTAGCCCAGATGTCTAGCTTCTTCCAGGCCTACGGCACATTTTTTGTCTTGGCTATTCAGCCAGCCTTATGAGGGTAATCTGGAGGTGAGTGGACCTTTTGTCTGTGGGAGTCCCGATAGAATGGGAAACATAGCAACACTGAATGAACCTTGGTTAAGTAGCTGACTATGAAAATCATCATGACCTCGACGTGATTTGAACACGCAACCTTCCGATCTGGAGTCAGACGCGCTACCGTTGCGCCACGAGGTCTACTACGTGGTTTGCCTCAAGTTTTTGGCTACTCTTGTGTCAATGCTTCTGTGGTTGCCCACAGCATGACCTATAGCCTAGATAGCCCTTTGCTGGCTTTGGCATGCATTTCTTGTTCAAGATTGGGCCGGTTAGCTCAGTTGGTTAGAGCGTGGTGCTAATAACGCCAAGGTCGTGGGTTCGATCCCCGTACGGGCCATTTCTCTTATATTCCAGTAGCCTCCAACAGCCATGGATTTCTATGTACATCAGCGCTTGGCCTAGATTTCTTTAACCTATTAAACACATAGCAATAATGCCAGTTTTGCTAATGACGCAGATGAATTATTTCTGAGCCACTGTTTAAACTCAGGTCACTTCTTGACTAACAGGGTTCCCCCTAATGGAATCCCCCAAACAAACAGGCAGCACTTGTATATTTTTTAGTGTTCTGTCAGCACTCAGGCCTTTCACCCAGCAGCAGGCTCCCAAAGCACAGACAGAGCAGGAGAGACAGCACTAAGCATCAGTCAGCTTGCATATATCAAGACAGCTAAGATTTATATTGAGATCTGGCTTCAATCTAAGATGTGGCCCAAAGGAATGTAAGCGTTATCCCACCCAAAGCTCTGCAACACTTCAAGGCTCCCAGATCCAGAAAAATACCCACTTAAGATTGTGAGAAAAGAAAAAGTTAGTTTACTCTACATCAGCCACAAGCCCTGGAGCCTCTCAGCATGTATATGATAGAACCATAGGTAAAATCTATAATCTATCCATAATCCATCCATGATTCTGCCAGCCAGTGCCTCACATAGCCTCCCCCTGGGCTCAGAACTTAGGGAGGGAGCACATTTTTCCAACATACAGAGGACGCGTGACAGTCCATCAGCATTCCCCTGCTAGGTCACCGGCCTGTGTTCTTCATGCAATATACAGCCTTGCAAAGGGGGAAACCGCCTTGTGACCCTTGCATTGATCCCCCCCTTCTGAGCCTTCCAATGTAGTTGAGAATGGGAGGCGTTTGCCCAAAAGTTAATACCTCAAGGACTCTAGTGGCAATTTATGTCCAGAGACTCCCTTTTCACTATTGAATCGTTCCTTTCTGCAGGGGTTAGATTCCAGATGAGGTATGCTACTGGATGTTCTTCCCCATTCATTCCATGGGACAAGACTTCTCCCAGACCCATATCAAAGGTATAGGTTTGTAAGTGAAATTCTTGACTAAACTTGGGGGTGGTCAACACTGCTCCTTTATGCAATGCTACCTTACTCTGTTGAAAAGCTTCCTCTGCCTCTTCATTCCATTTCAGCATGGTGAACTTGGCCCCTTTGCTGAGATGCATAAATGGAGCCGCAAAGTTAATCACAAATCTTGAATAGTATTGTAGAATTCTTAGGGAGGCTCTCACAGTTATTTTCTTATCATTGTCTGGAGCCAGGATTTAATTGCTTACGAGCCTGCACCCAATGCTGTAGCCCAGGTGTCTAGCTTCTTCCAGGCCTACGGCACATTTTTTGTCTTGGCTATTCAGCCAGCCTTATGAGGGTAATCTGGAGGTGAGTGGACCTTTTGTCTGTGGGAGTCCCGATACAATGGGAAACATAGCAACACTGAATGAACCTTGGTTAAGTAGCTGACTATGAAAATCATCATGACCTCGACGTGATTTGAACACGCAACCTTCTGATCTGGAGTCAGACGCGCTACCGTTGCGCCACGAGGTCTACTACGTGGTTTGCCTCAAGTTTTTGGCTACTCTTGTGTTAATGCTTCTGTGGTTGCCCACAGCATGACCTATAGCCTAGATAGCCCTTTGCTGGCTTTGGCATGCATTTCTTGTGCAAGATTGGGCCGGTTAGCTCAGTTGGTTAGAGCGTGGTGCTAATAACGCCAAGGTCGCGGGTTCGATCCCCGTACGGGCCATTTCTCTTTTATTCCAGTAGCCTCCAACAGCCATGGATTTCTATGTACATCAGCGCTTGGCCTAGATTTCTTTAACCTATTAAACACATAGCAATAATGCCAGTTTTGCTAATGACGCAGATGAATTATTTCTGAGCCACTGTTTAAACTCAGGTCACTTCTTGACTAACAGGGTTCCCCCTAATGCAATCCCCCAAACAAACAGGCAGCACTTGTATATTTTTTAGTGTTCTGTCAGCACTCAGGCCTTTCACCCAGCAGCAGGCTCCCAAAGCACAGACAGAGCAGGAGAGACAGCACTAAGCATCAGTCAGCTTGCATATATCAAGACAGCTAAGATTTATATTGAGATCTGGCTTCAATCTAAGATGTGGCCCAAAGGAATGTAAGCGTTATCCCACCCAAAGCTCTGCAACACTTCAAGGCTCCCAGATCCAGAAAAATACCCACTTAAGATTGTGAGAAAAGAAAAAGTTAGTTTACTCTACATCAGCCACAAGCCCTGGAGCCTCTCAGCATGTATATGATAGAACCATAGGTAAAATCTATAATCCATCCATAATCCATCCATGATTCTGCCAGCCAGTGCCTCACATAGCCTCCCCCTGGGCTCAGAACTTAGGGAGGGAGCACATTTTTCCAACATACAGAGGACGCGTGACAGTCCATCAGCATTCCCCTGCTAGGTCACCGGCCTGTGTTCTTCATGCAATATACAGCCTTGCAAAGGGGGAAACCGCCTTGTGACCCTTGCATTGATCCCCCCCTTCTGAGCCTTCCAATGTAGTTGAGAATGGGAGGCGTTTGCCCAAAAGTTAATACCTCAAGGACTCTAGTGGCAATTTATGTCCAGAGACTCCCTTTTCACTATTGAATCGTTCCTTTCTGCAGGGGTTAGATTCCAGATGAGGTATGCTACTGGATGTTCTTCCCCATTCATTCCATGGGACAAGACTTCTCCCAGACCCATATCAAAGGTATAGGTTTGTAAGTGAAATTCTTGACTAAACTTGGGGGTGGTCAACACTGCTCCTTTATGCAATGCTACCTTACTCTGTTGAAAAGCTTCCTCTGCCTCTTCATTCCATTTCAGCATGGTGAACTTGGCCCCTTTGCTGAGATGCATAAATGGAGCCGCAAAGTTAATCACAAAACTTGAATAGTATTGTAGAATTCTTAGGGAGGCTCTCACAGTTATTTTCTTATCATTGTCTGGAGCCAGGATTTAATTGCTTACGAGCCTGCACCCAATGCTGTAGCCCAGATGTCTAGCTTCTTCCAGGCCTACGGCACATTTTTTGTCTTGGCTATTCAGCCAGCCTTATGAGGGTAATCTGGAGGTGAGTGGACCTTTTGTCTGTGGGAGTCCCGATAGAATGGGAAACATAGCAACACTGAATGAACCTTGGTTAAGTAGCTGACTATGAAAATCGTCATGACCTCAACGTGATTTGAACACGCAACCTTCTGATCTGGAGTCAGCCGTGCTACCGTTGCGCCACGAGGTCTACTACGTGGTTTGTCTCAAGTTTTTAGCTACTCTTGTGTCAATGCTTCTGTGGTTGCCCACAGCATGACCTATAGCCTAGATAGCCCTTTGCTGGCTTTGGCATGCATTTCTTGTGCAAGATTGGGCCGGTTAGCTCAGTTGGTTAGAGCGTGGTGCTAATAACGCCAAGGTCGCGGGTTCGATCCCCGTACGGGCCATTTCTCTTTTATTCCAGTAGCCTCCAACAGCCATGGATTTCTTTGACCATCGGCGCTTGGCCTAGATTTCTTTAACCTATTAAACACATAGCAATAATGCCAGTTTTGCTAATGACGCAGATTAATTATTTCTGAGCCACTGTTTAAACTCAGGTCACTTCTTGACTAACAGGGTTCCCCCTAATGGAATCCCCCAAACAAACAGGCAGCACTTGTATATTTTTTAGTGTTCTGTCAGCACTCAGGCCTTTCACCCAGCAGCAGGCTCCCAAAGCACAGACAGAGCAGGAGAGACAGCACTAAGCATCAGTCAGCTTGCATATATCAAGACAGCTAAGATTTATACTGAGATCTGGCTTCAATCTAAGATGTGGCCCAAAGGAATGTAAGCGTTATCCCACCCAAAGCTCTGCAACACTTCAAGGCTCCCAGATCCAGAAAAATACCCACTTAAGATTGTGAGAAAAGAAAAAGTTAGTTTACTCTACATCAGCCACAAGCCCTGGAGCCTCTCAGCATGTATATGATAGAACCATAGGTAAAATCTATAATCCATCCATAATCCATCCATGATTCTGCCAGCCAGTGCCTCACATAGCCTCCCCCTGGGCTCAGAACTTAGGGAGGGAGCACATTTTTCCAACATACAGAGGACGCGGGACAGTCTATCAGCATTCCCCTGCTAGGTCACCGGTCTGTTTTCTTCATGCAATATACAGCCTTGCAAAGGGAAAAACCGCCTTGTGACCCTTGCATTGATCCCCCCTTCTGAGCCTTCCAATGTAGTTGAGAATGGGAGGCGTTTGCCCAAAAGTTAGTACCTCAAGGACTCTAGTGGCAATTTATGTCCAGAGACTCCCTTTTCACTATTGAATCGTTCCTTTCTGCAGGGGTTAGATTCCAGATGAGGTATGCTACTGGATGTTCTTCCCCATTCATTCCATGGGACAAGACTTCTCCCAGACCCATATCAAAGGTATAGGTTTGTAAGTGAAATTCTTGACTAAACTTGGGGGTGGTCAACACTGCTCCTTTATGCAATGCTACCTTACTCTGTTGAAAAGCTTCCTCTGGCTCTTCATTCCATTTCAGCATGGTGAACTTGGCCCCTTTGCTGAGATGCATAAATGGAGCCGCAAAGTTAATCACAAAACTTGAATAGTATTGTAGAATTCTTAGGGAGGCTCTCACAGTTATTTTCTTATCATTGTCTGGAGCCAGGATTTAATTGCTTATGAGCCTGCACCCAATGCTGTAGCCCAGATGTCTAGCTTCTTCCAGGCCTAAGGCACATTTTTTGGCTTGGCTATTCAGCCAGCCTTATGAGGGTAATCTGGAGGTGGGTGGACCTTTTGTCTGTGGGAGTCCCGATAGAATGGGAAACATAGCAACACTGAATGAACCTTGGTTAAGTAGCTGACTATGAAAATCATCATGACCTCGACGTGATTTGAACACGCAACCTTCTGATCTGGAGTCAGACGCTCTACCGTTGCGCCACGAGGTCTACTACGTCATTTGTCTCAAGTTTTTAGCTACTCTTGTGTCAATGCTTCTGTGGTTGCCCACAGCATGACCTATAGCCTAGATAGCCCTTTGCTGGCTTTGGCATGCATTTCTTGTGCATGATTGGGCCGGTTAGCTCAGTTGGTTAGAGCGTGGTGCTAATAACGCCAAGGTCGCGGGTTCGATCCCCGTACGGGCCATTTCTCTTTTATTCCAGTAGCCTCCAACAGCCATGGATTTCTATGACCATCGGCGCTTGGCCTAGATTTCTTTAACCTATTAAACACATAGCAATAATGCCAGTTTTGCTAATGACGCAGATGAATTATTTCTGAGCCACTGTTTAAACTCAGGTCACTTCTTGACTAACAGGGTTCCCCCTAATGGAATCCCCCAAACAAACAGGCAGCACTTGTATATTTTTTAGTGTTCTGTCAGCACTCAGGCCTTTCACCCAGCAGCAGGCTCCCAAAGCACAGACAGAGCAGGAGAGACAGCACTAAGCATCAGTCAGCTTGCATATATCAAGACAGCTAAGATTTATACTGAGATCTGGCTTCAATCTAAGATGTGGCCCAAAGGAATGTAAGCGTTATCCCACCCAAAGCTCTGCAACACTTCAAGGCTCCCAGATCCAGAAAAATACCCACTTAAGATTGTGAGAAAAGAAAAAGTTAGTTTACTCTACATCAGCCACAAGCCCTGGAGCCTCTCAGCATGTATATGATAGAACCATAGGTAAAATCTATAATCCATCCATAATCCATCCATGATTCTGCCAGCCAGTGCCTCACATAGCCTCCCCCTGGGCTCAGAACTTAGGGAGGGAGCAGATTTTTCCAACATACAGAGGACGCGTGACAGTCCATCAGCATTCCCCTGCTAGGTCACCGGCCTGTGTTCTTCATGCAATATACAGCCTTGCAAAGGGGGAAACCGCCTTGTGACCCTTGCATTGATCCCCCCCTTCTGAGCCTTCCAATGTAGTTGAGAATGGGAGGCGTTTGCCCAAAAGTTAATACCTCAAGGACTCTAGTGGCAATTTATGTCCAGAGACTCCCTTTTCACTATTGAATCGTTCCTTTCTGCAGGGGTTAGATTCCAGATGAGGTATGCTACTGGATGTTCTTCCCCATTCATTCCATGGGACAAGACTTCTCCCAGACCCATATCAAAGGTATAGGTTTGTAAGTGAAATTCTTGACTAAACTTGGGGGTGGTCAACACTGCTCCTTTATGCAATGCTACCTTACTCTGTTGAAAAGCTTCCTCTGCCTCTTCATTCCATTTCAGCATGGTGAACTTGGCCCCTTTGCTGAGATGCATAAATGGAGCCGCAAAGTTAATCACAAAACTTGAATAGTATTGTAGAATTCTTAGGGAGGCTCTCACAGTTATTTTCTTATCATTGTCTGGAGCCAGGATTTATTTGCTTACGAGCCTGCACCCAATGCTGTAGCCCAGATGTCTAGCTTCTTCCAGGCCTAAGGCACATTTTTTGGCTTGGCTATTCAGCCAGCCTTATGAGGGTAATCTGTTGGGGGGTGGACCTTTTGTCTGTTTGAGTCCCGATAGAATGGGAAACATAGCAACACTGAATGAACCTTGGTTAAGTAGCTGACTATGAAAATCATCATGACCTCGACGTGATTTGAACACGCAACCTTCTGATCTGGAGTCAGACGTGCTACCGTTGCGCCACGAGGTCTACTACGTCATTTGTCTCAAGTTTTTAGCTACTCTTGTGTCAATGCTTCTGTGGTTGCCCACAGCATGACCTATAGCCTAGATAGCCCTTTGCTGGCTTTGGCATGCATTTCTTGTGCAAGATTGGGCCGGTTAGCTCAGTTGGTTAGAGCGTGGTGCTAATAACGCCAAGGTCGCGGGTTCGATCCCCGTACGGGCCATTTCTCTTTTATTCCAGTAGCCTCCAACAGCCATGGATTTCTATGACCATCGGCGCTTGGCCTAGATTTCTTTAACCTATTAAACACATAGCAATAATGCCAGTTTTGCTAATGACGCAGATGAATTATTTCTGAGCCACTGTTTAAACTCAGGTCACTTCTTGACTAACAGGGTTCCCCCTAATGGAATCCCCCAAACAAACAGGCAGCACTTGTATATTTTTTAGTGTTCTGTCAGCACTCAGGCCTTTCACCCAGCAGCAGGCTCCCAAAGCACAGACAGAGCAGGAGAGACAGCACTAAGCATCAGTCAGCTTGCATATATCAAGACAGCTAAGATTTATACTGAGATCTGGCTTCAATCTAAGATGTGGCCCAAAGGAATGTAAGCGTTATCCCACCCAAAGCTCTGCAACACTTCAAGGCTCCCAGATCCAGAAAAATACCCACTTAAGATTGTGAGAAAAGAAAAAGTTAGTTTACTCTACATCAGCCACAAGCCCTGGAGCCTCTCAGCATGTATATGATAGAACCATAGGTAAAATCTATAATCCATCCATAATCCATCCATGATTCTGCCAGCCAGTGCCTCACATAGCCTCCCCCTGGGCTCAGAACTTAGGGAGGGAGCACATTTTTCCAACATACAGAGGACGCGTGACAGTCCATCAGCATTCCCCTGCTAGGTCACCGGCCTGTGTTCTTCATGCAATATACAGCCTTGCAAAGGGGGAAACCGCCTTGTGACCCTTGCATTGATCCCCCCCTTCTGAGCCTTCCAATGTAGTTGAGAATGGGAGGCGTTTGCCCAAAAGTTAATACCTCAAGGACTCTAGTGGCAATTTATGTCCAGAGACTCCCTTTTCACTATTGAATCGTTCCTTTCTGCAGGGGTTAGATTCCAGATGAGGTATGCTACTGGATGTTCTTCCCCATTCATTCCATGGGACAAGACTTCTCCCAGACCCATATCAAAGGTATAGGTTTGTAAGTGAAATTCTTGACTAAACTTGGGGGTGGTCAACACTGCTCCTTTATGCAATGCTACCTTACTCTGTTGAAAAGCTTCCTCTGCCTCTTCATTCCATTTCAGCATGGTGAACTTGGCCCCTTTGCTGAGATGCATAAATGGAGCCGCAAAGTTAATCACAAAACTTGAATAGTATTGTAGAATTCTTAGGGAGGCTCTCACAGTTATTTTCTTATCATTGTCTGAAGCCAGGATTTATTTGCTTACGAGCCTGCACCCAATGCTGTAGCCCAGATGTCTAGCTTCTTCCAGGCCTAAGGCACATTTTTTGGCTTGGCTATTCAGCCAGCCTTATGAGGGTAATCTGTTGGTGGGTGGACCTTTTGTCTGTTTGAGTCCCGATAGAATGGGAAACATAGCAACACTGAATGAACCTTGGTTAAGTAGCTGACTATGAAAATCATCATGACCTCGACGTGATTTGAACACCCAACCTTCTGATCTGGAGTCAGACGCACTACCGTTGCACCACAAGGTCTACTACATCATTTGGCTCAAGTTTTTAGCAACTCTTGTGTCAATGCTTCTGTGGTTGCCCACAGCATGACCTATAGCCTAGATAGCCCTTTGCTGGCTTTGGCATGCATTTCTTGTGCAAGATTGGGCCGGTTAGCTCAGTTGGTTAGAGCGTGGTGCTAATAACGCCAAGGTCGCGGGTTCGATCCCCGTACGGGCCATTTCTCTTTTATTCCAGTAGCCTCCAACAGCCATGGATTTCTATGACCATCGGCGCTTGGCCTAGATTTCTTTAACCTATTAAACACATAGCAATAATGCCAGTTTTGCTAATGACGCAGATGAATTATTTCTGAGCCACTGTTTAAACTCAGGTCACTTCTTGACTAACAGGGTTCCCCCTAATGGAATCCCCCAAACAAACAGGCAGCACTTGTATATTTTTAGTGTTCTGTCAGCACTCAGGCCTTTCACCCAGCAGCAGGCTCCCAAAGCACAGACAGAGCAGGAGAGACAGCACTAAGCATCAGTCAGCTTGCATATATCAAGACAGCTAAGTTTTCTACTGAGATCTGGCTTCAATCTAAGATGTGGCCCAAAGGAATGTAAGCGTTATCCCACCCAAAGCTCTGCAACACTTCAAGGCTCCCAGATCCAGAAAAATACCCACTTAAGATTGTGAGAAAAGAAAAAGTTAGTTTACTCTACATCAGCCACAAGCCCTGGAGCCTCTCAGCATGTATATGATAGAACCATAGGTAAAATCTATAATCCATCCATAATCCATCCATGATTCTGCCAGCCAGTGCCTCACATAGCCTCCCCCTGGGCTCAGAACTTAGGGAGGGAGCACATTTTTCCAACATACAGAGGACGCGTGACAGTCTATCAGCATTCCCCTGCTAGGTCACCGGCCTGTGTTCTTCATGCAATATACAGCCTTGCAAAGGGGGAAACCGCCTTGTGACCCTTGCATTGATCCCCCCTTCTGAGCCTTCCAATGTAGTTGAGAATGGGAGGCGTTTGCCCAAAAGTTAGTACCTCAAGGACTCTAGTGGCAATTTATGTCCAGAGACTCCCTTTTCACTATTGAATCGTTCCTTTCTGCAGGGGTTAGATTCCAGATGAGGTATGCTACTGGATGTTTTTCCCCATTCATCCCATGGGACAAGACTTCTCCCAGACCCATATCAAAGGTATAGGTTTGTAAGTGAAATTCTTGACTAAACTTGGGGGTGGTCAACACTGCTCCTTTATGCAATGCTACCTTACTCTGTTGAAAAGCTTCCTCTGCCTCTTCATTCCATTTCAGCATGGTGAACTTGGCCCCTTTGCTGAGATGCATAAATGGAGCCGCAAAGTTAATCACAAAACGTGAATAGTATTGTAGAATTCTTAGGGAGGCTCTCACAGTTATTTTCTTATCATTGTCTGGAGCCAGGATTTAATTGCTTACGAGCCTGCACCCAATGCTGTAGCCCAGATGTCTAGCTTCTTCCAGGCCTACGGCACATTTTTTGTCTTGGCTATTCAGCCAGCCTTATGAGGGTAATCTGGAGGTGAGTGGACCTTTTGTCTGTGGGAGTCCCAATAGAATGGGAAACATAGCAACACTGAATGAACCTTGGTTAAGTAGCTGACTATGAAAATCATCATGACCTCGACGTGATTTGAACACGCAACCTTCTGATCTGGAGTCAGACGCGCTACCGTTGCGCCACGAGGTCTACTACATCATTTATCTCAAGTTTTTGGCTACTCTTGTGTCAATGCTTCTGTGGTTGCCCACAGCATGACCTATAGCCTAGATAGCCCTTTGCTGGCTTTGGCATGAATTTCTTGTGCAAGATTGGGCCGGTTAGCTCAGTTGGTTAGCGCGTGGTGCTAATAACGCCAAGGTCGCGGGTTCGATCCCCGTACGGGCCATTTCTCTTATATCAGTAGCCTCCAACAGCCATGGATTTCTATGACCATCGGCGCTTGGCCTAGATTTCTTTAACCTATTAAACACATAGCAATAATGCCAGTTTTGCTAATGACGCAGATGAATTATTTCTGAGCCACTGTTTAAACTCAGGTCACTTCTTGACTAACAGGGTTCCCCCTAATGGAATCCCCCAAACAAACAGGCAGCACTTGTATATTTTTTAGTGTTCTGTCAGCACTCAGGCCTTTCACCCAGCAGCAGGCTCCCAAAGCACAGACAGAGCAGGAGAGACAGCACTAAGCATCAGTCAGCTTGCATATATCAAGACAACTAAGATTTATACTGAGATCTGGCTTCAATCTAAGATGTGGCCCAAAGGAATGTAAGCGTTATCCCACCCAAAGCTCTGCAACACTTCAAGGCTCCCAGATCCAGAAAAATACCCACTTAAGATTGTGAGAAAAGAAAAAGTTAGTTTACTCTACATCAGCCACAAGCCCTGGAGCCTCTCAGCATGTATATGATAGAACCATAGGTAAAATCTATAATCAATCCATAATCCATCCATGATTCTGCCAGCCAGTGCCTCACATAGCCTCCCCCTGGGCTCAGAACTTAGGGAGGGAGCATATTTTTCCAACATACAGAGGACGCGTGACAGTCCATCAGCATTCCCCTGCTAGGTCACCGGCCTGTGTTCTTCATGCAATATACAGCCTTGCAAAGGGGGAAACTGCCTTGTGACCCTTGCATTGATCCCCCCCTTCTGAGCCTTCCAATGTAGTTGAGAATGGGAGGCGTTTGCCCAAAAGTTAATACCTCAAGGACTCTAGTGGCAATTTATGTCCAGAGACTCCCTTTTCACTATTGAATCGTTCCTTTCTGCAGGGGTTAGATTCCAGATGAGGTATGCTACTGGATGTTCTTCCCCATTCATTCCATGGGACAAGACTTCTCCCAGACCCATATCAAAGGTATAGGTTTGTAAGTGAAATTCTTGACTAAACTTGGGGGTGGTCAACACTGCTCCTTTATGCAATGCTACCTTACTCTGTTGAAAAGCTTCCTCTGCCTCTTCATTCCATTTCAGCATGGAACTTGGCCCCTTTGCTGAGATGCATAAATGGAGCCGCAAAGTTAATCACAAAACTTGAATAGTATTGTAGAATTCTTAGGGAGGCTCTCACAGTTATTTTCTTATCATTGTCTGGAGCCAGGATTTATTAGCTTACGAGCCTGCACCCAATGCTGTAGCCCAGATGTCTAGCTTCTTCCAGGCCTAAGGCACATTTTTTGGCTTGGCTATTCAGCCAGCCTTATGAGGGTAATCTGGAAGTGAGTGGACCTTTTGTCTGTGGGAGTCCCGATAGAATGGAAAACATAGCAACAGTGAATGAACCTTGGTTAAGTAGCTGACTATGAAAATCATCATGACCTCGACGTGATTTGAACACGCAACCTTCTGATCTGGAGTCAGACGCGCTACCGTTGCACCGAGGTCTACTACGTCATTTGTCTCAAGTTTTTAGCTACTCTTGTGTCAATGCTTCTGTGGTTGCCCACAGCATGACCTATAGCCTAGATAGCCCTTTGCTGGCTTTGGCATGAATTTCTTGTGCAAGATTGGGCCGGTTAGCTCAGTTGGTTAGAGCGTGGTGCTAATAACGCCAAGGTCGCGGGTTCGATCCCCGTACGGGCTATTTCTCTTTTATTCCAGTAGCCTCTAACAGCCATGGATTTCTATGACCATCGGCGCTTGGCCTAGATTTCTTTAACCTATTAAACACATAGCAATAATGCCAGTTTTGCTAATGACGCAGATGAATTATTTCTGAGCCACTGTTTAAACTCAGGTCACTTCTTGACTAACAGGGTTCCCCCTAATGGAATCCCCCAAACAAACAGGCAGCACTTGTATATTTTTTAGTGTTCTGTCAGCACTCAGGCCTTTCACCCAGCAGCAGGCTCCCAAAGCACAGACAGAGCAGGAGAGACAGCACTAAGCATCAGTCAGCTTGCATATATCAAGACAGCTAAGATTTATACTGAGATCTGGCTTCAATCTAAGATGTGGCCCAAAGGAATGTAAGCGTTATCCCACCCAAAGCTCTGCAACACTTCAAGGCTCCCAGATCCAGAAAAATACCCACTTAAGATTGTGAGAAAAGAAAAAGTTAGTTTACTCTACATCAGCCACAAGCCCTGGAGCCTCTCAGCATGTATATGATAGAACCATAGGTAAAATCTATAATCCATACATAATCCATCCATGATTCTGCCAGCCAGTGCCTCACATAGCCTCCCCCTGGGCTCAGAACTTAGGGAGGGAGCACATTTTTCCAACATACAGAGGACACGTGACAGTCCATCAGCATTCCCCTGCTATGTCACCGGTCTGTGTTCTTCATGCAATATACAGCCTTGCAAAGGGGAAAACCGCCTTGTGACCCTTGCATTGATCCCCCCTTCTGAGCCTTCCAATGTAGTTGAGAATGGGAGGCGTTTGCCCAAAAGTTAATACCTCAAGGACTCTAGTGGCAATTTATGTCCAGAGACTCCCTTTTCACTATTGAATCGTTCCTTTCTGCAGGGGTTAGATTCCAGATGAGGTATGCTACTGGATGTTCTTCCCCATTCATTCCATGGGACAAGACTTCTCCCAGACCCATATCAAAGGTATAGGTTTGTAAGTGAAATTCTTGACTAAACTTGGGGGTGGTCAACACTGCTCCTTTATGCAATGCTACCTTACTCTGTTGAAAAGCTTCCTCTGCCTCTTCATTCCATTTCAGCATGGTGAACTTGGCCCCTTTGCTGAGATGCATAAATGGAGCCGCAAAGTTAATCACAAAACTTGAATAGTATTGTAGAATTCTTAGGGAGGCTCTCACAGTTATTTTCTTATCATTGTCTGGAGCCAGGATTTATTAGCTTACGAGCCTGCACCCAATGCTGTAGCCCAGATGTCTAGCTTCTTCCAGGCCTAAGGCACATTTTTTGGCTTGGCTATTCAGCCAGCCTTATGAGGGTAATCTGGAAGTGAGTGGACCTTTTGTCTGTGGGAGTCCCGATAGAATGGAAAACATAGCAACAGTGAATGAACCTTGGTTAAGTAGCTGACTATGAAAATCATCATGACCTCGACGTGATTTGAACACGCAACCTTCTGATCTGGAGTCAGACGCGCTACCGTTGCACCGAGGTCTACTACGTCATTTGTCTCAAGTTTTTAGCTACTCTTGTGTCAATGCTTCTGTGGTTGCCCACAGCATGACCTATAGCCTAGATAGCCCTTTGCTGGCTTTGGCATGAATTTCTTGTGCAAGATTGGGCCGGTTAGCTCAGTTGGTTAGAGCGTGGTGCTAATAACGCCAAGGTCGCGGGTTCGATCCCCGTACGGGCTATTTCTCTTTTATTCCAGTAGCCTCTAACAGCCATGGATTTCTATGACCATCGGCGCTTGGCCTAGATTTCTTTAACCTATTAAACACATAGCAATAATGCC